>NW_012028431.1:6697-50074 GCF_000956235.1 Wasmannia auropunctata | reverse complement strand
TATACATATATTATATATATATATATATATATATATATATATATACCTATATGTATATATGTATATATTACTCATTTGTTACAACAACGACATAATTTAAAAATTATTATTTTTTAGTAGCTTACAAGGAACGAAAACATAGAGAAAAAAAAGAAGAAACTAAACTTTAAAAATAAACTTTTATTCCTCTACAATCAGTTATTACATCAAAACTATATTTCAAAATTAATACAAAATTGATTAATGATTCAAAACATTCAAACTCATTTTTTTTTATTTCTAATTTTTTTTTAGTTGTGTCGTGTTGTAGCGAATAAGCGATATAATATAAATGTATATATACATACATACACAAATATAGCTTTGGCAGATTTTAAGGGGGAAGTCTGATTTAGCACGCTGAAAAATTAGGTGACTTTGGAAATTTTTTTTTAGGAAACTATACAACCAATCCTTCTGAACTGTATAGGGTAATTTCTTACACTATTGAACTAACAAAAAAATATTTTTTTGTCCGAAAGAAAGTATTTATTATGGAAGTAATAACAACTTCTTATTCGGCTCGTCGGCGAGCGGCGTGCAATAATATAGCGTCGCTTGTATTTATCTGAAATAGAAATCCAAAAAGATTATTGTTTATTAAGAGTTTACGCATTAACTGAACCTATTTTTAAAGAAAATAATGCGAAATTGTGAAAATCGCGACACTTGGAAAAAAAGGTAGCAATTTTGACAAAAAATTTTTCGCGTTTATTATGCAATAAAAATTATTTAATCAAATAATATTATAAACTGTGGTTCAAGTTATTGGGGAAGTATTTGTGCAAATGTGTGCAAAGGCCCAAGTCAATCGGATGAATAATTTTTGAATTATCTTGCACGCCGCCACCGTCGAATAAATGTTATTATTACTTGCATAATAAATACTTTTTTCTGGCAAAAAAAATATTTTTTTGTTAGTTCAATAGTATAAGAAATTACCCTATAAAGTTCAAAAGGATTGGTTGAATAGTTTCCTTAAAAAAAATTCCAAAATAGTCACCTAATTTTTCAGCGTGCTAAACCAGACTCCTCCCTTAATAAAATAGCACTTCTGATGCTAATAATTATTTCGGAAAGAAGAAAATAATGTCGCATACATCGATATTGAAAGGGGCTGCGTTTTCACATTGTTGGCAAAAATATATATAGGTTTCTGGGCGTCCAAGCAACCGAATCCGCACTCGGGCGAGTGCGTGGACGTCGCCTTGACGGATGACCAGCAAACGTGGGAGCTGACCACGTGCGAGTCGCTTCTTCCTTTCATGTGCCGCGCCGACGCCTGTCCTTCCGGTAAGTCCGTGAATTGCGGGCGACGTAAGACCGCGCGCGCGGGCCGCGCGTTCACCATATATGTAGCACGTATTTCACGTGAAACGGGAAACGATAATCCACCGTGACGGGATAACACTCTCCGCAGGTTCGTTCCACTGCTCGAACGGCAAGTGCATTAACGCGGCGTTCAAATGCGACAAGCAGGACGACTGCGGCGATTATTCCGACGAATTGGACTGCCCGGCTAATTGCCAGTATTACATGGCGAGCAGCGGCGACGTCGTGGAGAGCCCGAATTATCCGCACAAATATGCACCCCTCAGCAACTGCAAGTGGACGCTGGAGGGCCCTCAAGGACACAACATTCTCCTGCAGGTGAGGTCACTTCGGCCAGTTATACTTCGATAAACGTTCCCTCGTTCAGTATAGGCTAATGACACTTAATGTCGCGTAATATATGCCGTAAAAAAAAAAAACAACTCTTCCGCGCGGAGACCACTTTGAAACGGAATTGCAAAACAAATGCAAAACAAAGTCATGGATTCCGCGTGTTTCAGTTCCAAGAATTCGAGACCGAGAAGAGCTTCGACATAGTGCAGATCCTCGTGGGCGGTAGAACCGAGGAGAAGTCCGTGAATCTCGCGACCCTGTCCGGCAAGCAGGACCTCAGCAACAAGCTCTTCGTCTCGGCCTCGAACTTTATGATCATCAAATTCAGCTCCGACGCCTCGGTGGAGAGAAAGGGCTTCCGCGCCTCGTGGAAGACCGAGCCGCAGACCTGCGGCGGGATCCTCAGGGCGACGCCGCAGGGACAGGTGCTCATGTCCCCGGGATATCCGCAAAATTATCCCGGAGGATTGGAGTGTCTGTACATCCTGCAGGCTCAGCCGGGACGCATAATGTCTCTGGAAGTACGTTGAAATCTCACACACACACATCCGTTTTGCTTCAATCGTAATACTTATTTCTCAAACAGCGTTTGAAAATTGCTTTGAACGGCCCAGATAACATGAAGTCTCTAAAATCGGGACATACAGACGCCTTTTAAACGTCTCTCATAAAGATGTTTTTTAAAGCGTTTTCAATGAGACTTAAGATATAAGAATTAAGAAAATTGAACAATCGCTATCGATTATTCTTCTTACGAGATGAATAATTAATCGACTATGATTGGTCAATTTTCGTAATTCTTAAGTCTTAAGTCTCATTGCAGACGCAGCATATAGATGTTTCTTAAAGCGGCTACGATGAGCATTAAGATATAAGAATTAAGAAAATTGAACAATCGCTATCGACTATTCTTCTTATGTGAGATAAATAATCGACTATGATTGGTCAATTTTCTTAAATCTTAAGTCTTAAGTCTCATTGCAGACACCGCTTAAGACGTCTTTAAGACATATTTAAACTGGCGTCTATAATAAGATTTTAGGGCTTAAAACTTAAGCTTTAAGCCTTAAACCATAAGAAATTGATTAATCATCATTGTCCAATAATAGTCAATTATTCTTCTCGCATTCGACTGTGATTTGTTAATTTCTTACGGCTTGAGCTTAAGTTTTACGCCTTAAAATCTCATTGTAGACGCCGCTTAAGATATCTTAAAATATGTCTTAAATCTTAATCTTAAATATGTCCCGATTTTAAACTTTATATTGTCTGGGAAAGCAGGGAATGGAAAGTTACTTTTTAAAAGTAACTAGTTATCGTTACTCGTTGCCGAGTTAAAGAATAACTAGTTACCGTTACTAGTTACTGATTTTTAAAAATAACTCGTTACCGTTACTTTTTAAGTAACGGTTTGTTACTTTTCCATTACTTTTTTAATGCTGAAACAAGATCAATCTAAATAATTTAAGGTGCAATTTTTTGTTTTAATATTAATAAAAGCAATACAACAATGACACTAGACGATATATAAAAATACAACCAGGAAAATGAAGGCTTTTTCGATATGAGCTAGAGCTTCAAGCTTTGTGCTTAATATTTCGAAATAATTTATATATACATATCCAATTTTACAAACTACGCGCCAATTAAATTTTCGATCTTGAAACGCAATTCAGCTGATTTTTTTCACAATAAATTTTTTAAAGTATTTTAAGATGCATATATAACGTAAAAATATCTTATTAAAGTACTTGTCAATTTAATTTGTGATATTAATTGATTTATGGCATTCTTAAGATGTCATAAATCAATCACAGAGTCATATTAATATTTTAAGACATTATTTAAAACAGTCTTAAAATAAGAGTAAATTATATAAAAACTAGCTAAAAATTGAAGATTGAATATACATACGAAAATTTTGTTATAAATGCAAAAAGCTCAAAATACAAAAAGTAACGATACAAGTAACTGCAGTATAATTTGTTACCGTTACCGAAAAAAATGTAACTACGTTACCGTTACAGTTACCAAAAAAAAATAAAATAACGTCATTACCAATCCGTTACCAAAAAAAAAAGTAACTGTAACGATAACGGCGTTACAAGTTACAAGTAACGAGTTACTTCTAATCAATCTCTTTGGGGAAGACGACATAAAAGCGCCAGTGAAATTCGAGGATGCATCTAATCTTCTCGTTTCTCAGATCGAGGACTTGGATCTCGAAATGAATCGGGATTACATTCTCGTGAGGGACGGGGATTCGCCTATGAGCCGACCGATCGCGCGTCTCACCGGGAAATCGGAGGACAATCCGACCGTGATCATGTCCACCGGCAGCAATTTGTACCTGTACTTCAAGACGAGCCTCGGCGATTCCAAGCGTGGCTTCAGCATACGCTTCACGCAGGGCTGCAAGGCCACGATCATCGCGAGAAACGGCACGGTCCAGTCGCCGTCCTACGGCCTCAACGACTATCCCAACAATCAGGAATGTTTGTACAAGATAAAAAATCCGGATCGGGGGCCGCTGTCGCTGAAATTCAGCAGTTTCAACGTTCACAAAACCGACTACGTGCAGGTAAAGTTCGATTATACGTTATATACGAACGGCGAATAAAAGTTACGTTACACCTCTCCGTCACGTTCGGATTATTATAACTTTCGCTCTTCCGCGGGAAATCGGCAGATATACGACGGCTCCAATACGAACGGTCTGCGCTTGCATTCCGGAAGCGGTTTCACCTCTAACACCCGGCCTAAGATCACGCTCACCGCGGAGAGCGGAGAAATGCTCGTCAGGTTCGCCTCCGACGCTCTGCACAGCAACGCCGGCTGGCAGGCTGAGTTTTCCGCCGGTAAGCCATTTATTTTTCAACACCTGCTCTTATACGTAAAGTAACATGTAAACATATCTTGATCATAAAGCACCTCCACAAATTTTTACGTGAACCCGTTCTAACGAAGAATAAATTAAAAACAAATGTAACTTGAAGAAATAGAGACTCGTATAATGAATAATCGTAAATAGCGCAGTATAGTGCGAGCCGACACGGATGTTGGTGTGCAATAATTTTTTGTGTTACAATAATGGCTCAAAATTGAAGACAGTTTTGTTGAAAAATAATATTTATTTTTAATAAATTTTTAGTAATTTTAATATTTTATTAAAGTAACTTTTCTTACCGCCTTTTTTGAGGAAAATGCAATAAATTGAGGATGCTTTATATTTATGACCAAGACCTGTGTGTAATAATAATAATAATAATATATTATATAATAATAATAATAATAATAATATATTATATAATAATAATAATAATAATAATAATATTAAAACATAATAATAATAGTAATAATAATATATTATAACTATAACATATCATATATCAAGAAAATCTCTATTAATTCTAGATAATTATTTTATTTTATTTTATTTTATCACGTTTGAACAAGTTTATCTATGCGCGATGATAGTGCCAATATTATAAAATTATAAAAATGAGTGGCTAAATTATCAAAATTATTAAATATTTTAGATTGTCCCCCGCTGCAACCCGGCGAGGGAGCTCTAGCGTCGAGCCGGGACACAGCTTTCGGCACTGTAGTTACGTTCTCCTGCCCGCTGGGGCAAGAGTTCGCCACGGGCAAATCGAGAATTTCCACAGAGTGTCTCCCCGGTGGGAATTGGTCTGTTACGTATATACCCAAATGCCAAGAGGTGTACTGCGGCCCGGTACCTCAGATCGATAACGGCTTCTCGATTGGCTCTTCGAACGTGACTTACCGAGGACTGGCGACCTACCAGTGTTACGCGGGTTTCGCGTTTCCCTCCGGAAGACCCACGGAAAAGGTTTCTTGCTTGGCCGACGGAAGATGGGAAAAGAAGCCGTCCTGCTTAGGTTCGTTAACAATTTTATCCACTCGACTTGTTAGATGCAATATTAAATGAAGTAGAATTACATTTAAAAACTGCACTCATCATTTCGTTTTCAGCACAGAGTAGAAAAAAATTGTATTTAATTTTTAAACATAATAAAATTAGATTTAAGAACCACGCATATCATTTTTGTTCTCAGCATCTCAGTGCGCTCCGCTGCCAGAGGCACCTCACTCTAACATAACTATCTTGAACGGAGGCGGCCGGAGCTACGGCACGATTGTCAGATTCGAGTGCGAGCCCGGCTACGTTCGAAGCGGACACCCCGTCATTCTTTGCATGAGCAACGGTACCTGGTCCGACGAAGTGCCGACATGTTCGCGTAAGTATAAATAAACGACTCGACCAATAATAAATATACCGCGTCCAGCAAACGAAAATTTTTTGAAATGGATGCACAGAAAGAACGATTTTATTGAAAGATCTAAAAATTTTGCTACATAAAACCAGATCTGAAAATAATTTTTTGTTGAATTATTAAAATAATTTGTTGAAATGTATAAAACTGATAAGCATTGCTATAAAATGTTTTGATATTCCAGCAATCACTTTGACTCTCGCACAAAATTATTTTGATTATTGAACAAAAATTATTTTCATATCTGGATTCAGCAAATTTGTTCTTTCTGTGTAGAAATGAATTCACTTCGACATTTTCGAATTGGCGCTTCTGATTCTTCGAATCTATTTGAATAAAAAAATAATATATGACGGATATGAATACATCTGAATTCAACATGGCAGATAGTTCATTTCATACTTCAATTTGTTTGAATCAAAAAATAATATAATAGGGACAGAAATGCATCTCCGGACTCTAAATAGCGTCCACTCGAATAAATTAAGATGAATTGCAATTTTCAATTCATTTGAATTAATTTTCGTTTACTGGGCCATTATTTTGACATCGATATCAAATTAAATAGATAACATAATGATTCCTTTTCTCTTCTTTATAGGTGCTAAATGTCCGCAGCTACCTACGATTAAAAATGGATTCGTTGTTGATATCGGCAGGGATTACTTCTTCGGCGATGAAGTCAGGGTGCAGTGCAACAGAGGCTACAAACTAACTGGATCGAATATCATACAGTGCGGTCCTTATCAACGATTTGATAACGTGCCCACTTGCGAAGGTATAGATTCTACGTAAATTGTTTATTATATTAAAAAACAAAATGTGATTAGGCTCCGATAATTAAAATTTAAAATTAATAATAGTATAGAGCAAGGAGCCAAGCTAGATATTCGTGCTAAAACGAAGTATATTAATCAGAATTAATTACATACGATAATTTACAACTAAACGATCGCATCGGCTTAACATCAAGCCTTCCTGAGTCATATTTTACAATTTCTTAATCGTGCGTCACATTCTTCCGTTACATAAAAACCGTATTCGGGAACGCAATCTAATACATAGTTTCATATATCGAATATATTTCTTCATTAAACTATGTGTATGTTTTTCAAAGTTATGTCTAATAAAATCAAACAACGGTAATTGGAAAAAAACGCATCTTTTCGCCCGCGTGAATTAAATTAAAAAATAAAAAGTGATTCGGCTCCGATAATTAAAATTTAAAATTAATAATAAGATAGGGCAAGGAGCCAAGCTAGATATTCGTGCTAAAACGAAGTATATTAATCAGAATTAATTACATACGATAATTTACAAACGATCGCTTCGGCTTAACATCAAGCCTTCCTCAGTCATATTTTACAATTTCTTAACCGTATGTCATATTCTTCCGTTACATAAAAACCGTATTCAGGAATGCAGTCTAATATATAATTTCGTATATCGAATACATTTCTTCATTAAACTATGTATATTCTCCAAAGTTATGTCTAATTAAAATAAAAAACGGTAATCCGAAAAAACGCGTCTTTTCGCCCGCGTGAATTAAATTAAAAAACAAAAAAGTGATTAGACTTTGATAATTAAAATTTAAAATTAATAACAGTTTAGGGCAAGTTAGATATTTGTTTATTATAATTTTTGTTAGAAATAATTAATTGACTCGACGTCGAGATCAATCATTTGGAATGAGAAACGGGTGGTTAACTCATATTCTTCCATCTGTCTCTGTAGATATAAACGAATGCACATCGAGCCAATGCGACCTGGCGTCCACGGAGTGCATAAACAATCCCGGTGCATTTACTTGTAAATGCAAATCCGGCTTTGCACCGACCATGGAGTGTCGGCCTATCGGAGATCTTGGTTTAATCAACGGCGGCATTCCCGACGAGTCGATCACCGTTTCAAGCTCGGAAAATGGATATACAAAAACTGTAAGTTACATTGACCTTTTCTGTTCATATCCCTAGTAAACAAGAATGGATTGAAATAAATTTAAAAAAATTTATTTCAATGTTCGCAAACGCGTACTTTTGAAATACTTGAAATACTTTGAAGTACTCTGAATCCATTTCAATGTCAAATGCCTTTATATTCATTTATAGGAATTGCATGAATCACATTTTCTATGCCATTCAATCCAAAATAAATTCAGCTTTAAAAAGTAAACCGTGAATACTGGTTAATTCAAAATTCTAGATAGAAAATGCTGTTTTTTCAATCTAATTAAGATTGAATTGTTTCAATAAAAAAAAAATATTTTTTGGTTTAGATGGATTGAAGCAATGCATTTCCTAGTCACAATTTTTGTCCTAGTCACAATTAATATAATATAATGATATTATATATTAATATTATATTAAAAAATATTATATTATTATCATATTATAAAATAGAAATGCATTTATTTCCACGGAGGCCAATCAATTTCAACTTCTCGAAATAAAAAATTGTAATCCTTTCCCGTTTACTGAGCAGCCAAAAATGTTGTGATTGATGTTGAACCGATCCACATTAATTCCATGTCAATTCAACGTCGATTTAACGTCAATCGACCAACCATTTCTAACTAATCTTTCAGTGTCCTTTCCTTTTATGATATTAAATATACTCATGTGCTTTCTACTTTTTCGAAGGGTATTCGTTTGAACAACGGCGATGGATGGTGCGGCAACAACATCGAGCCGGGCGCGAACTGGGCGACGGTCGACATGAAGGCGCCGACGATCATTCGCGGCTTCCGCACGCAGGTCGTCGCCAGGATCGACGGGAACATCGCGTACGCGTCGGCCGTGCGGATTCAGTACACGAACGATCTGACGGACGTCTTCAAGGATTACACCAATCCGGACGGCACGCCGGTGGAGTTCAGGATCCTGGAGGCGACGCTCTCCATCCTGAATCTACCTGTGCCAATCGAGGCGCGCTACTTGCGATTCAAAATACAGGATTACATCGGCGCGCCGTGCATGAAGCTCGAGATAATGGGCTGCACCAGACTGGAGTGCTCGGACATTAACGAGTGCGTTGTCAGGAACGGCGGCTGCCAACAAAAGTGCATCAACAGCCCCGGCAGCTATTCCTGCATGTGCAACACGGGCTTCGAATTGTACAAGGGCAACGGCACGGCCGGATTTGACTTGGCCAAGTCGGAGACTGGCGAGAGGGATGGCGATTTTTATCAGAGAAACAAAACGTGCGTGCCGGTGATGTGCCCGCCGTTGACGGCACCGGAGAACGGAAAATTATTGTCGACCAAGGTAAAATAAAAATTAAATAGTAAGGGAAGGGGAGGGCAAATAGTGTCATTTTTAATTTCTCCTCTTTTCCGCGTCTATTTTATTACTACTCATTAATAGAAAGACAGTTCTCAAGCATCTTCTGAAAATGCAGTAAAAATTAAAAGCCAAATATAGCTAGCGGAAAAGTTTAAAATTTTGCATTTGAGTAATAATTGTATTATATATTGTATAATAATAAAAAACTTGGATCTTTCTTTTGATATTTGAAGTTATATTTTCTTAATTGCTGAATCGTTGAATAAAATTTAACTTATTCTATGTCATACGGTACCTTTTTTTCTATATTTTGATATAATTCCTATGCTTGTATATTAATTTTATTTCTCTCAGTAAAGTTTTAAAGGAAAAAGTAGCTCCTGGGGCAAACGATGACAATTTTCAATTGGGTAAATAATGACAAATCAAAAAGCTTTTTTAATATTTGAATATGATTTTTCTAATTTATTTGGGACAATATAAGATTAGTTACAAGGCAAGATCCAGAATAAATGTGATTTCAATAAGAAATACTAGCAAATAATGTTACTACTGTTTATCAATAAATAAAAATTTACATGTGGCAGAGTATAGAAATTAATATAAATTACTTTATCTAATAAAAATGTCAAAAGAAAGATCGATTAGGAGTTAAGAATTATGTATTTTGTAATTGTCCCATAAGATGTCATTATTTATCCATAGAGTGAGACATAGTGACAAATGTAGGTTTCATTTTTTATAAAAATCTAGCCTGTATACATGACTTATGAAAACACTAATTAAGTTTTTTGTACATTTGAAAGTGGAAAGTACTCTTTTAGTGAAAAATCATATCTTGTAAACTTGAAATTAGCTTGTAGGAGAGAGAGGAAAAAATCCGTCACTATTTGCCTCCCCTCCCTTATCATTTTTAAATCATCCGAGTAGAATGTTCATTGTTATAATTATATATTATTTATTATTATTATAATATCGCTACATAAATATTATATATCGTTTATTAGGAGCAGCATCACTTTGGCGATCTCGTCAGATTTCAGTGCAATTTTGGCTACGTCTTATCTGGATCTTCGGCTGTAATTTGCACCTCTGCCGGAGTTTGGAATGGAACTATTCCCGAATGTCAATGTAAGTGCAAAACACAAAATTACAATTAAATTTTCGTCGCATTCCCGAAGTATCATGTAGAAAAGGATACGATCTTCCTACAAGAAATATATTTTTTATATTCATACTCAAGTAAATGTAATACATGATCACAGTAACGTAAAATTGACGAAAAATTTTCATCAAGTCTCAGTCAAGATGACATCATTTTGGTCTTATTTAGCCCGCATTCTTTTATACTCTTTCCTCCTCTATCCTTTTTTTTTCAAATAAATTTCTTTTAAAAAAATCCTCGAGTCAAACGTAATATTTTAGTACGCTTAAATATATTTAATGGCGAAATTCTATGAGATTTATAAAGATATAAATCTCATAGAATTTCGCTATTAATTAATATATTTAAATAATTGCGGTTCTTACTTCAAAAAAAGGATTGTTCCTTTAATTTGAATGAATGCCGGCATTCATAAGCTAGGAGTAAAGTTTTCACTCAAATTTTTGGAGCAACTGCATGGCGCACGTCACTAAACATGGACTGTTAAATGACTATAATAGAATGAAATTTCCCACTCAAAAGTGTAGAGTCAATAATTCACTCCTATAGATATTGATCTCGAAAAGAGTGTCCTTCCACTCAAATGAAGTGCGATTTCACTTTAATTTATAGAGCGCAATTTAACTCTTACTTTATAGAGTGTAGCAAATCATTCGAAATGCACTGTCTCAAATTTCACGTTTCGTTATAATTGTATTTTACTCGTTTGACTTATATTTCACTCTTTGAATTTTAAACAGATATCCGGAAAGAACAATTTTGTTGAAAAGTCTAAAAATTTTGCTAAAAACAGATCTGAAAATAATTTGTTGGAAAGTTAAAACTGATAAGTATTGCTATAAAACGTTTTGATATTCTAGCAGTCATTTTGGCTTTCGCACAAAATTATTTTGATTATTGAACAAAAATTATTTTCAGATCTGGATTCAGCAAAATTGTTCTTCCCGTATGAGCTTATTTTCAAAATAATTCAAATGCGTTTTTTTAATTTTTTGCAGACGCGAAATGTGTGTCGCTGCCGGACGATAAGAACGAGGGTCTCACCGTGATCCGAAGCGACGAGGCGAGCGTGCTGGTGCCCTTCAAGCAGAACGTGACCATGAAATGCGGCAGCAACGGCCGCTACCTGCGCAACACCGCGACGTCCGGTTTCCGGCAGTGCGTGTACGATCCCAAGCCCGGCTTGCCCGACTACTGGCTGTCCGGCTTGCAGCCGGCCTGCCCGCGCGTGGAATGCGGCAAGCCGCTTCCCACGCCCGGCGCCGAGTACGGCCAATACTTGGACACCAAGTACCAATCCTCCTTCTTCTTCGGCTGCCAGGACACCTTCAAGCTGGCCGGTCAGACCAACCGCAACGACAACGTCGTGCGCTGTCAGGCCAACGGCGTCTGGGACTTCGGCAACCTGCGGTGCGAGGGTCCGGTCTGCGAGGATCCCGGCAGGCCGAGCGACGGCTACCAAGTGGCGCGCAGCTACGAGCAGGGCTCGGAGGTGCAGTTCGGCTGCAACCGACCCGGCTACATCCTCATCAGCCCGCGGCCGATCGTCTGCATACGCGAGCCCGAGTGCAAGGTCATCAGACCCCTCGGTCTGGCCTCCGGACGTATCCCGGACTCGGCGATAAACGCCACGTCCGAGCGGCCGAACTACGAGGCCAGGAACGTCCGGTTGAACTCGGTGACCGGCTGGTGCGGCAAGCAGGAGGCCTTCACCTACGTGAGCGTCGATCTCGGTCGCGTATACCGGGTGAAGGCGATCCTCGTGAAGGGCGTGATCACGAACGACATCGTCGGCCGGCCCACGGAGATACGTTTCTTCTACAAGCAGGCGGAGAACGAGAATTACGTCGTCTACTTCCCGAATTTCAATCTGACCATGCGCGACCCCGGGAATTACGGCGAGCTGGCGATGATCACCCTGCCCAAGTACGTGCAGGCCCGTTTCGTCATCCTCGGTATCGTCAGCTACATGGACAACGCGTGTCTGAAGTTCGAGCTGATGGGCTGCGAGGAGCCGGTGACCGAGCCGTTGCTGGGCTACGACTACGGATTCTCGCCATGCGTGGACAACGAGGCGCCGGTCTTCCAGAACTGCCCGCAGCAACCGATTGTCGTGCAGAAGGGCGCGAACGGGGAGTTGCTGCCGGTGAACTTCACCGTGCCGACCGCCGTCGACAACAGCGGCAGTATCGCCCGTGTGGAAGTGAAGCCTCAGAGCTTCAAAACGCCCATTCGAATCTTCGAGGACACGTTCGTGAAATACATAGCCTTCGATTACGACGGCAACGTAGCCATCTGCGAGATCAACATCACTGTTCCGGGTTGGTGACAATTACAACTTGATCTGATTTTTTATTTTGCAATAAGATTTAAAAAAAACTCCCAAGAATGTCGAAAATAATAAAGTAGAAAAATAGGGCTAATGGGAGCTACGGCGCGGTAAATAGAGCGCAGATAGTCTTGATGTTTGCGTTAAGGTGGTTTTATCGTGCAAGTCCCAGTCAAAAGTTAGTCCCTCCATATAACTAATAATTCAATAAAAATAAACGTAATTCAATAAAAACATTTCGCATAGACTGTACATATGCGATTGAGTGACATTTACGTGACAATGTCACACCACGAGTCGAGTTGACGTTGAGCGATAAAACCACCTTAAAAGATCTTTAATCGAATATTTGTTAATTTTATTTTATATTTGATCTAGATTTGCTTTGCGTTTTAATAGCGTACTCTTAAAAGTATACCAGTCATTCTATGTGATATTACATTAAAATGTTAATTTAATTAATATTAATTACCCAGCAAACGAAAATGAATTGAAATGGATAGAAATTAATTTATTTCGATATTTCTGAATTGGCGCTTTTGATTTTTCAAAACCATTTGAATCCAAAAATAATATAATATACGGACACTAATACATTAGAATTTACCTAACATGATGAATAGCTCATTTTGTATTTCAATTTATTTGAATCCAAAAGTAATACAATACAGACATGAATTATACATCCGAATTCAACTGTTTAACATGATCAATGAACTCATTTCGTATTTCAATTTATTTGAATTAAAAAAATAATATGATAGGGACGTGAATGCATCTTTTCGACTCTAAAGCGTCAACTCGGATAAATTAAAATGAGTTGCAATTTTTAATTCATTTGAATTAATTTTCGTTTGCCGGGTAATATTAGCTATTTTTATTTTAAATTAATTGATATTCTTATGTCACAGATATAACTCCGCCGAAGCTGAGCTGTCCCCAGAGCTACGTAATCGAGCTGATCGACCGACAGGAGAGCTACTCCATCAATTTCAACGAGACACGGAAACGCATCAACGCCACGGACGCTTCCGGTCCTGTGAAGATCACGTTCGTACCGGAACGCGCGATCATTCGAATCGGCGACTTTGAAAACGTCACGGTGTACGCAACGGACTCCAGCGGCAACAGAGCGACTTGTCACTTCCAAGTTTCCGTCCAGGCGACACCATGCGTCGATTGGGAACTGAAACCGCCGGCTAATGGCGGTCTAAAGTGCGTCCCCGGAGACAAGGGTATGCAGTGCATAGCGACATGCAAGGCTGGGTACAGATTCACCGACGGCTCGCCCGTAAAGACATTCGGGTGTGACGTCAACAAACGGTGGATGCCCTCGTCGGTGGTGCCAGACTGTGTTTCCGAAAGTAAGTTTCTTATTCTTGGATTATCTTTATTTTATTCGGTGCATTACTATTTTATACCATCTCAGTAAACGAGAATGGATTGATTGAGATTGAAAAAAATTCATTTCAACTTTCGCGAATGCGCACTTCTGAAAATCTGAATCCATTTCAATGCCTTTGTATTCATTTGTAGGAATTGCATGAAGCATGTTTTTTTATGCCATTCAATCCATTAAAATTCTGCTTTTAAGAAGTAAATCGTGAATACTGATTAATTTAAAATTCTAGACAGGAAAAATGCAGTTTTTTTCAATCTAATTAAATTTAAAAAAAAGTTTTTCCGCAAAAATGGATCATGAATATTATTCAATTAAAAATTGTGACTAGGAAATGCATTGTTTCAATCCATCTAAATCCAAAACATATTATATTACCTATATTAATATTGTATTATATTTGTATTATAAAAAAAAATAGAATTGCATTCATTTCCACGGAGGCCAAATCCATTTCAATGCATAAATTTAAAAATTTTAATCCATTTTAGTCCTTTCCCGTTTACTATGGGATTTTATCTAATATAATTTATTTATAATAAACTATTGTCTCTCTAGACACACAACAGGCGGATTACCATGTAATTGCCTCGGTAACTTATCGTGCGAATGGCGCCGTTTCTCGATCCTGCCTGCCGATGTACCAGGACCTCATGTCTCAGCATTACACGAATCTTAACAGTATCTTGACTCAACGTTGCTCCGCCATCAACGTGAATATGAACGTGTCTTTCGTCAAATCGATACCTTTACTGATTGAAGAGAATGTTCTCAAGGTATGGATCTTAATTGTACAAGATTTTAATAATTCAAGTTTAATTAAATCAAGAGATTTACTTATTGATGAGAAAAACGAGATCAACACAAATTCTCAACGTAAATTTCAGATGGACTTTATTTTGGTGATCGTTCCGGCGCAACGTCAACCGCAATTGTACGACTTTTGTGGATCCACGTTGAATCTGATCTTCGATTTATCGGTCCCTTACGCGAGCGCAGTTATCGAGCCTCTGTTGAACGTTTCCGCGATTGGCAATCAGTGCCCGCCTCTCCGTGCTCTCAAGTCGTCTATCAGCAGGGGCTTCACGTGTAGCATCGGCGAAGTGTTGAACATGGACACCAACGACGTTCCCCGTTGCCGTAAGTATATATAGCCATATTTCGTATGATGTTTTAATTAAACATTAATGCTTACAATTTTCTTATAAATCAATCTTTAAATAAATTCTACACTACAAGACCTCCTCCTCACGCGTTTTCAGTGCATTGTCCCGCCGGAACCTTCGCCGGGGAGAAGCAGAAGCAGTGCACGGCCTGCCCGAAGGGCTTATACCAGAACAGCGACCGTCAAGGCGCCTGCCTGCGTTGCCCGTTCGGCACGTACACGAAGGAGGAGGGCTCGAAGAGCATAGACGACTGCATACCGGTCTGCGGCTACGGCACGTACTCGCCCACCGGTCTCGTGCCCTGCCTCGAGTGCCCCAGGAACAGCTACACCGGCGAGCCGCCGGTCGGCGGCTACAAGGACTGCCAGACCTGTCCGGCCGGAACCTTCACCTACCAGCCGGCCGCGCCCGGTCGCGATCGCTGCCGCGCCAAATGCTCGCCGGGCATGTACTCGGACACGGGGCTCGCGCCCTGCGCCCAGTGCCCCAAGAACTTCTTCCAGCCGCAGCACGGCGCGACCACGTGCGTCGAGTGTCCCACGAACATGTACACGGACGGGACCGGCTCGGTCGGCCGCGAGGAGTGCAAGCCCGTCCAGTGCACCGACAGCGTGTGCCAGCACGGCGGTCTATGCGTGCCGATGGGACACGGCGTACACTGCTACTGTCCGGCCGGCTTCTCCGGCAGACGCTGCGAGATCGACATCGACGAGTGCGCGTCTCAGCCGTGCTACAACGGTGCCACTTGCATCGATCTGCCGCAGGGCTACAGGTGCCAGTGCGCCAACAGCTACTCCGGCGTCAATTGCCAGGAGGAGAAGTCGGACTGTTCGAACGACACGTGCCCGGAGAGAGCCATGTGCAAGGACGAGCCTGGGTTCAACAATTATACGTGCCTCTGCCGATCCGGATACACCGGAGTCGATTGCGACATTACCGTAAGTGCTTCTCTTTAGCTTCCCAGCAAACGAAAATCAATCCAAAAGTGAATTAAAAATTGCAATTTATTTTAATTTATCCACTGAGAAGAATTTCCAAGCTTTTTCCATTCAAAAAGATCGAATTATTCTTTTAAAAAGTAACAAACGGATATTTACGATCAACTTGATCGGATAAAAAATCCGATCACTAGTTCATCGGAAATATTATATATTGATCACTTTCTTCTTTTTCCTACAATGATCCTATCTTGGTCCCCTCAAGCAGAGATAAACTTGGCCAAGCTTATAATGCACGGATATATATAAGACACCTGGTAGGCCTCGTCGTCGAGTTCAAAAAATTATGCAATACTCGAGCCGAAATGGAACACGTTCACCTCCCTCGCGGACTCAAGTAAAAGACTGGTGACAGCACTGATTGTGAAAAAAGGGGCTTTCCTGATCGGATATCACATTTGACTTGAAAATTTCGTAGGATAAACCGACAACTAGATCGGACATTACAATTGATCGGATAAAATAATCCATTCAAGTATAATATCCGATCTAGTTATCCATTTAGCAGACGAAATTTTACCGAATAATCGTATAGCGGCTCATTTTCCGTTCACATTTTATCGGAAATCACTTTCCATCGGATAAAGGAAATGATTATTTTGTATCTGATCCGTTTATCGATCGAAAAATGATCGGAAAAGAACTTAAGGGCCCTTCCTAGTCAGCCACAAACTCCGCGTTGACGGTGGCGACGTTATATCGCGGTAGAAATTAGTAGCTTCTTGTCGTATATTAGGCCCGTCCTATAATACGTCCTATAATATCGGTGTTTTAAGTCATAAACCGTGATAATTCTACAGAATAATTGTATGCCGATATCGTAAGCAGTATAAAATTGATCAATCACAATCAAATATGAAGAGAATACTCAACAATTAAAGAAAATAACGGACCTACTCTGATCCGTGTGAAAAGTGTAGACAACGAATTTTGTGTTGCGTGCCATTTTGTTATTATGTGCTTAATTGTGAAAATGTGACTTGTCTCGTATTTATCAAAGTCGTAAAAATGGATGGAAACTATAGTTATTGTCGAATTTTATACATAAATGTATCTTTTCCGTTCCTTTCAACAGCAAATCGTGAGTTTTGCTTGAATAAGCTAATTCACTTTACGTGCCTTTTACGACTATTTACTGACTTTCAGGGGGGAAAGGATAGTTTCCATCCATTTTTACAAGCTTTCTAAAGCGATCCTATTTATTAATTTTATCCAAATCCTCTTTATTTAAAAATGGCACGCAACAAACTTTATGTCATTTCTCGCTGTTTCTCGCTTCTGACGTCACGAATCCAATATGGCCGCGGTGACTAGGAAGGGCCCTTAAACGGTTATTTCCAATCAAAACCATTGGACATTTTTCTCAATGTCCGAATTAGCGCTTCAGAGTCCGGAGATGTTGCATGTCTCTATATATATTATTTTTAGATTCAAGTAAATTGAAACACTAAATGGGCTGTTCATCATATTGAATGATATGTATTCATGTCCATATTATATTACTTTTGAATTCAAGTAAATTCGTAAAATCAGAAGCGTCAATTTAGAAATATCGAGATGAATTCATTTCTATCCATTTCAATTCATTTCTCGTTTGCTGGGTTATTTTTCTTTTAAAAAAGCTATGGCAAAATTCGATAAAGGATATGCGATCAAATCTGTATTTTATCTGTAAACCTCAAACATTTTATAATTCCATTTAAACTGAATTCACATGTGTCTAATTTAATATTTTATTTCTGCACTTTTGCAGATAAATCCTTGCACGGCCAGCGGAAATCCTTGCAGCAACGGCGCGACCTGCGTGGCCCTTCAACAAGGCCGCTACAAGTGCGACTGTATGCCAGGGTGGGAAGGTCAGAGCTGCGAGATCAACACCAACGACTGCGCCGAGCGACCTTGCCTGCTCGGCGCCAACTGCACCGACCTGATCGACGACTTCTCCTGCGACTGCCCGCCCGGCTTCACCGGCAAGCGCTGCCACGAGAAGATCGACCTCTGCTCGGGCAATCCCTGCCTGAACGGGATCTGCGTGGACAAGCTCTTCAGCAGCGAGTGCATCTGCCATCCGGGATGGACCGGTCCGGCCTGCGAGACGAACATCAACGAGTGTACGGGCAGGCCGTGCCGCAACAACGGCCAGTGCATCGACCAAATCGACGACTACACCTGCACCTGCGAGCCCGGTTACACGGGCAAGCAGTGCCAGCACACGATCGACGACTGCGCTTCCGATCCCTGTCAGAATGGGGCCACGTGCGTGGACCAGCTGCAGGGTTTCGTCTGCCGGTGCAGGCCCGGCTTCGTCGGGCTGCAATGCGAGGCGGAGATCGACGAGTGCCAGAGCGACCCCTGCAACCCGGTCGGCACCGATCGCTGCGTCGATCTCGACAACACCTTCGTCTGCCACTGCCGCGACGGCTACACCGGGCCGTCCTGCGAGACCAACGTGGACGACTGCGCGTCCGATCCGTGCCTGAACGGCGCGACGTGCAGAGACGAAGTCGGCGGCTTCAAGTGCGTGTGCCCGGAGGGATGGAGCGGGACGCACTGCCAGACGGACGTCGGCATGTGCCAGAACCGACCGTGCCAGAACGACGCCACCTGCGTAGATCTGTTCATGGACTACTTCTGCGTGTAAGTCCACATATACTGCAATCTCTGCAATGTTTTATTGTGCGATTAATAACCCAGTAAACGGGAAAGGATTAAAATGGTTTAAAATTTTTTAATTCATGGATTGAAGTGGATTTTGGCCTCCGTGGAAGTGAATGCATTTCTATTTTATAATACGAATATAATATAATATTTTTTGAATTAAGTGGATTGAAATACAGTCGAATACTCGATAACTCAAATCTCAAGGGAGGAGCTATAAAAATCTTTAAGTTATCGAAGCTTCGATTTATCAAAGTTTGAGTAAAAGAGAATTGACATGAAAATTCGAACTTACGGAAGCTTTGTACGAGAGTTTATAATTTCCGATTACAATGGCTTTTAAAGGAATTCGAGTTTTCGAGTTATAGAGGTTCGAGTTATCGAGGTTCGAGTTATCGAGGTTCGACTGTAATGCATTTCCTGGTCACAATTTTTAATTGAATAACATTCGTGGTTCATTTTCACAAAAAACTATATTTCATTATAAATCATATATTTTTTTAATTTAATTAGATTGAAGGAACTGTAATTTCTTATCTAGAATTTTAAATTAGCCAGTATTCACGATTTATTTTTTAAAGCTGAACTTTTTTGGATTGAATGGCATAGAAAATGTGCTTCACGCGATTCTGTAAATGAATACAAAGGCATTGGACATTGAAATGGATTTAGATTTTCAGAAGTAGGCATTCGAACGTTGAAATGAATTTTTTTCAATCTACTTCAATCTATTCTCGTGTACTGGTAAAATTCGTTGGTATATACCGAGTTTTTAATCCGACAGCTGCCCGTCCGGCACTGACGGCAAGCAATGCGAAACGGCGCCGGAGCGCTGCATAGGAAATCCGTGCATGCACCACGGCAGCTGTCAAGATTATGGTTCCGGCTTGAATTGCACTTGCCCTAACGATTACATCGGCATCGGCTGTCAATACGAATATGACGCTTGTCAAGCCGGTGCTTGCAAAAACGGGGCCACTTGCATTGACGAGGGTCCTGGATTTACCTGCATATGCCCTCCAGGATATACCGGTATGATTTCAATTATGTCTATCAATTAGCAATAAATCCATCAACTAAGTTTGTCCATTAAAAATTGTTTACTTAAACACATTTATTATTTCGACACCATTAATTCTATTAATGGTCCATCAACTAAGTTTGTCCGTTAAAAATTTGTTTATTTAAACACATTTATTATTTTAACGCTATTAATTCTATATTAATGGGTCCATCAACTAAGTTTGTCCATTAAAAATTGTTTACTTAAACACATCTATTATTTCAAGACTATTAATTCTTTAATTATCTGCATCAGGCAAAACTTGCGAGGAAGATATAATCGACTGCAAAGAGAATTCTTGCCCACCCTCGGCAACCTGTATCGATCTCACGGGCAAATTCTTCTGCCAGTGTCCGTTCAATTTAACTGGCGACGATTGCAGAAAATGTACGTTTCTCAGATTATTTTTTTTTTTTACTAAAATATTACATTAGAGAAATAATTAATTTTCATCGTTCAATCTTGGTTTCAAATTCTTGTAGCTATCCAAGTGGACTACGACTTGTACTTCAGCGATCCTGGACGCAGCAGCGCCTCGCAGGTCATTCCATTCTTCACCGGATCCACAAAGAGCCTAACTGTCGCTATGTGGGTGCAGTTTACGCAGAAAGACGAAGCCGGAATTTTCTTTACTCTTTATGCTGTCAGGTACAGAGTTATTTATATTTTTGTTACACTTCTAATCTTCTTCTATATAGAAATTCCAGCAAACGAAAATGAATTCAAATGAATAGAAATGAATTCGTTTCGACATTTTCGAATTGATTTTTCGAATCCATTTGAGTCAAAAAATAATATAATACAGACATGAAATATGAATACATATCAGAATTCAACGATGAATAGCTCATTTCGTATTTCAATTTATTTGAATTCAAAAATAATATAATACAGACATGAATACATCCTAATTCAACGATGAATAGCTCATTTCGTATTTCAATTTATTTGAATCCAAAAATAATATAATACAGAAACATAAATGCATCTTCGGACTCTAAAGCGCCAATTCGAATAAATTAAAATGAATTGCAATTAAAATCAATTCATTTGAATTAATTTTCGTTTGCTGAGCTATTTGAAATGAATTCATTCTGACATTTCTGAATTGGCGCTTCTGATTTTCCGTTTGAATCTAAAAATAATATGATACGGACGTGAATACATCAGAATTCAACATGATGAATAGCTCATTTCAATTTATTTGAATCTAAAAATAATATAATAGAGACATGAATGCATCTACGGACTCTCGGCGCCAATTAGAATAAATTAAAATAAATTGCAATTCATTTGAATTAATTTTTGTTTGCTGGAAAGAGAGAGCTTAATAATTTGCATATTTTCTTTTCAAGTAGCACACGGATATATACATATATTACATCTTTTCTTCAGCTCGCCGCACGTGCCCACGAACCGAAGACTTATGATCCAGGCGCACAGTAACGGTGTCCAGGTGTCCCTCTTCCACGATCTGCAAGACGTCTACCTGCCATTCAGAGAGTACGCGACCATAAACGACGGACAATGGCATCACGTCGCTGTTGTGTGGAACGGCGAGAACGGCGGGGAGCTCATTTTAATCACAGAAGGCCTCATCGCCAGCAAGACTGAGGGCTACGGTAGCGGCAGATCGCTCCCGGCATAGTAAGTGCCTCTTCGAAAGAGATGTCTCATAAATTACAATGTCATTTGCTTCTCGACCTGCTTCTCCGCGATGTTTCCTTTTCCCGTATAACGTATTGCAACATCAATATATTATAATCGGCAATTAAAATTTTTCGCAGCGCATGGGCGGTGCTGGGAAAACCGCAGAGCCAGAATACAAAGGGCTACACGGAATCGGGCTTCCAAGGTCACCTGACCAAGGTCCAGGTCTGGGGCCGTGCGTTGCACGTGACGAACGAGATTCAGAAGCAGGTCCGCGACTGCCGCACGGAGCCGGTACTCTATCAGGGCCTGGTGCTGACGTGGACGGGATACGACGAGACCGCGGGCGGCGTCGAGAGGGTCGTGCCGTCGCACTGCGGCCAGCGAGTCTGTCAGCCCGGTTACGGCGGCAACAAGTGCCAGCAGCTCGAGGTCGACAAGATCCCACCCGCGGTGGAGCACTGCCCGGGCGATCTCTGGGTGATCGCGAAGAACGGATCGTCGATCGTCACCTGGGACGAGCCGCGCTTCAGCGACAACGTCGGCGTCATCAGGAAGCAGGAGAAGAACGGACACCGACCCGGGCAGACTCTGCTGTGGGGCACCTACGACATCAGCTACGTGGCTTACGATCACGCTGGAAACTCGGCTACTTGCAACTTCAAAGTTTACGTTTTGTGTAAGTAAAGTGGTCTCCTCTCGGCTTATTTTTAATCTAATAAATCGCCGAAATGTTTCTCCAAAAAATAATATTTTTTTCTATTTCGGCATCGATATTATTGAACTGTTAGTTAATTTAATTCGATATTAGCTACTCCAGCTTCAGTTTTAAGACTGTCCCAGTAAATTAGAATGAATTAAAATAGATTTTTTTAAAAATTCATTTCAACGTTCGCAAATGAATACTTCTGAAAATCTGAATTAATTTCAATGCCCAATGCCTTTGTATTCATTTATAGGAATTGCATGAATCACATTTGCCATTCAATTAAAAAAAAATTCAGCTTTGAAAAGTAAATTGTGAATACTGGTTAATTCAAAATTCTAGATAGAAAATGCTGTTTTTTCAATCGAATTAAATTCAAAAAAAGTTTTTCTTGAAAATGGGCCATGAATGTTATTCATCTAAATAAAATAAAAAAATTTGATGGATTGAAACAATGCATTTCCTAGTCACAATTAATATAATATAATAATAATAATAAATAATAATATTATATTAATATTATATTAAAAATATATTATATTCGTATAATGAAATAGAAATGCATTAATTTTCATGGAGGCCAATCCATTTCAATCTACGAATTAAAAAAATTTAATTCTTTCCCGTTTATTGAGGTATTTCTGAAAGTTATAAAAATTTACACAAAAATATTATTAGACATTAAGATGTTTCGCTTTGATCGAGAATAAGACTTCTTCGTCGCTTATTTGTGTTATTCTATATCGGTCAATTTCCACTTGTTATTATACATTCTTTTTTGGAGGTTGTTGCGAACGCGCGTAAATTTTCGAAGTTTACGCGAATTCTTCTCGTTGCAGCCGACTTTTGCCCGATACTGGACGACCCTGTCGGCGGCACGCAGCAATGCAAAGACTGGGGTTCGGGAGGCCAGTTCAAGGTCTGCGAGATTTCCTGCAACTCCGGGCTCCGGTTCTCGCAGGAGGTCCCCAAATTCTACACGTGCGGCGCGGAAGGTTTCTGGAGGCCTACCAGCGATCCCAGTCTACCTCTGGTGTATCCAGCTTGTACGAGTAAGTATCTCGTATACATTTGATTAGTTTCCTCTTCTCTCTAAATCTGAATCGGTGGAAAAGTACTGAAAAATCACTGATTGAGTCAGTACCTATATAATAAATCTAACTGAAATTTCATTAATAATCTATAATTAAACTATTAATATATTAATCTATAATTTCACTGATTACCAGTGAAATACCTGGAACTGATGCATTCAATGAATAATCATTGATAATCAGTGATTATGCACTCATTTATAATAGATTTAAAGAATTACGATCGTTTTAAACGGCATCCACAATGAGACTTAATCCGTAAAGGACACCTGGGTGTGAATTCGCACCGAGCGAATTTTTTTATATAGTTTTATATCTTCTGAAAATAAAAAGCAAAATTAAAACAAAATGTGTTTCTCAATTGTCTGATGGATTGGTAATATTAAATTTTCGAAAAAAGAACGTAATTGTTTTCAAATTTCGGGTTAAACAAAACCATTCAAAAGAGAGGTGTCCTTTACGGATTAAAACTTTAAGAAAATTGACCAATCATAGTCGATTACTCGTCTCACGTGAGAAAAATAGTCGATTGTGATTGTGATTGTGATTGTGTGAATTTTCTTAAATCTTAAGTCTTAAAAATCTCATTGTAGACCGTGCATTATATTCTAAATAACTTAACGTGTACTTTGCTTCAGGCGCTTCGTCAGCCCAAAGGGTCTTCAGGATCAAGATGAACTTCCCCACATCGGTGCTCTGCAACGAGGCCGGCCAGGGTGTGCTCAAACAGAAGGTCCGAAATGCCGTCAACTCCTTGAACAGAGACTGGAACTTCTGTTCGTACGCTTACGAAGGTAACACGCAATTTTCAGTAAAAAAAATCATTTGATGGATTGAAACAATGCATTTCCTAGTCACAATTAATATAATATAATAATAATAATATATAATTATATTATATTAATATTATGTTAAAAATATTATATTATATTATGAAATAGAAATGCATTCATTTCCACGGAGGCCAATCCATTTCAATCTACGAATTAAAAAATTTTAATTCCTTTTAATTCTTTCCCGTTTATTGGGGTATTTCTGGAAATTGTAAAATTGGAAATTATAAAAATTTACACAAAAATATTATTAGACAACAAGATTGTTCGGATTATCAGTTGCTCAGTAAACGGGAAAGGATTAAAATAGATTAAAATTTTTTAATTATGGATTGAACGCCTTTCTATCTAATGCATTTCTATTTTTTCATAATATACGAATATAATAAAATATGTTTTGGATTTAGATGGATTGAAACAATGCATTTCCTAGAATCACAATTTTTAATTGAATAACATTCACGATCCATTTTCACGGAAAAACAAATTTTTTGAATTTAATTGGATTGAAAAAAAAACTGCATTTCCTGTGTTTAGAATTTGGAACTAGCCAGTATTTACTTTTTAAAGTTGAATTTTTTTTATTGAATGACATAGAAAATGTGCTTCATACAATTCCTGTTTAACGAATACAAAGGCATTGGACATTGAAATGGATTCAGTTTTTTAGAAGTACGCATTCGCGAACGTTGAAATAAATTTATTTCAATCCATTCTTGTTTACTGGGTATGATGGCACGTCTTCCATTATGTATGTCCTTACACCTTCACTTATTGTTTCTCAAGGAACTCGCGAGTGCAAGGATCTTGATATCGACGTGCAGTGCGATCATCGCATACGCGCAACGAGAGAGACGAGCGAGGAGGACGGTGGGACGTACGTCGTTTCCGCCGTTGTGCCCGCGGAACCGTAAGTGTGCTCAAATTATGATCTTCTACTTGACAAACGTCTTGGGAAAATTTTGCCGTTCAACCGTTCGCATCGGTGCGAGTCGCATTTCTTAAAACGTACGTCGCTCGACTCGCTAATCGCTTTAAATGCATTCTCGTCTTCTTTATGTTCATTTTTACCAATGTAGATTAACTTTAATCACGGTTTTATTTACTTTTTATCTTGTTCTAATTCTTAAAAGTAGAAAAAGATACAAAGTAAGTTAAACCTGGAATTAAAGTTAATCTACCTTGGTAGAAATAGACATTAAAGTAATTTGCGATGTGTGTAAAATTCAATCGTGGCTTGCTTTTGCGTATCTCGATCATGTTTATCGGTTCACGCTTAACTGTCAGATACTGCAACTGCAATATCGTATATCGACTTTATTGTCCGCGCCGCGCGCATCTCGCTCACGCAGTGAATCTTCGTACTGAGTATTTTTGTTACTTGTGTTGCATCATACAGAACGAGAAAGGGTCGCCAAGGCAGTGACACCTACGAGGTGGAGATCTCGTTCCCGGCGATAAAGTAAGGACAGCTCGATTCACGCCAGCGCGATCACATTCAATTCATTTATACATACGTCTTACCCGCCCTGCATCCGTCTCACATCATCTCTAATACGTTACCATTTCATTTCATATATCATCAGTGGAGTTTGTTCATGATTACCCGCGTTAATCGCGTTTCAGCATTCCCATGGTCCCTATGGTACAGTAGCATACGACAATCAGCATAACTCTCATCAGATTTGTAATAAGCATCGAAAAGTCATCGAACAAATCATGTACTAACGACTAATCTTATACGGCCAAGCGAAGTCGGGGGATCAAGTCTCATATAGAAACTGTATGAAAGTAAAAGTACGTTCTTGCACGTTCTTGTACTAACGACCGATCACGACCGATCACCATACATACAGGTGGGACGTCAACGTAGCGAGCTGCAACAGGTGTCCACATATACATATTTTCCGACAGTGATAACAAGTGTAACAAAGTCAAGATTTATAACCAAATCTGTGGGATCGTTTAGCATTTTTTTTCCATTTTATTAAAGAGAAATCTATTATTCGATCAAGATCGCATAGAATCGAAAACTCAAGTCAAAATCATAAGCTTCATGAAAATTAATTGACTACAATTTTAAAAAATGACATATTTGATTCGCTAATTCACATAATTTTACAACAATCTTGGCCACAAAACTGTATCTTCAATTTATTGCATTTTAAGATGATAATAGAAGCCAAGATTATTAAATTAATAATAATATTACAAAATATTAAAATTATTATAAAAATATTATTTTTTATTTTACTTTTCGTTAAATGTAGAAAGTTTACGTCAATTTGTGAAGGTGCTTTATCTTTACGGCTTTACGACCAATGCTGTAACACGTGCCCGCTTAACAGTGACCCAACAGCTTCGGTTTACAAATGACAATTCCAATGTACATTCGACAACAAACGTGAATCAACGTGACGGCGAATAAATACAGAAATTTGCGTGTATTAATTAAAATTAAGGGCATGAGTGCGGTTTATAACCTGCGGTGCGGTATACGAGTCTACTGACGAGGATCCTGGTCCAAAGACAAGGGCTGCCTTAACTACACTCATCTCAAGATAACGGCTGTATATACTTGCGCAAATCCTTCCAAATCCGCCTGTTGCTACCGCCAATATTCCATCGGTTTGCAGAACGATAATTCTCGTTTCGTGTTTCGCAGCGATCCGATCCTGAACGCTAACTCGAACGAGCGCTCTACCGTGCAAATGCTGCTCGAAAGGCTCATCCTCGAGGAGGACCAATTCGACGTTCATGATATTCTGCCTAACACCGTGCCAGATCCCGCGTCTCTCGTCCTTGAATCCGATTACGCCTGCCCGATTGGCCAAGTTGTTATGGCACCGGATTGTGGTAAGGCACTATGTTTCATAAATTAGGGTAACTGTCCCTATTAGTGTGCTTTTATACTTAAATAAGTCATAAAAATAAACTGGTACAAATAAATAGACAAAGTATTTTTTTTTATTAAGTTAATACTTTAATTTTAGGGACAGGCACACTAATAGGGATAGTTACCCTATTATATTAAAAATAATTTCTTTGAAATGACCAAATCCAATCTTCATCCCCGGGATAAAAATATATCTTTGTTTAATTTTAGAAAATTTATTTCATAAATGTTGTAGGTAATAAAAGGTCATTAAGCCGATTAAGTATTGTATAGAAAATCAGAATAGTTATAATGAGAGTGGAGCGGTCGTGGGGCGTAGCGCTATAATTATAAGTACTAGAAGTGAAAAAAGGAGTTTGACCGCAAATTGCAATCGGCTTAATTTTTCCAGAGTTGTCGCTAATATTTCTTGCCGTGTGATTGTAAATGTAGCAGCAAATCATCACTGATTCTTTCCCGTTAACGTCTTAAATTCCACAATATCGCAATGTGCTTTCTGACGATAAACTCCTAGTAAATATGAAAGGATTAAAATGGATTAAAATTTTTAATTTATGGATTGAAATGGATTTGGCCTCCGTGGAAATAAATACATTTCTATTTTTTCATAATACGAATATAATGTAGCATTAATATAATATAACATTAATATAATATAATGTTTTTTGGATCTAAATGGATCGAAACAATGCATTTAGTCATAATTTTTAATTGAATAACATTCATGATCCATTTTTACGGAAAAACTTTTTTTGGATTTAATTAGATTGAAAAAACTGCATTTTCTATCTAGAATTTTAAATTAACCAATATTCACGATTTACTTTCTAAAGCTGGATGTTTTTTTTCTATTGAATGGCATAGAAATGTGCTTCATGCAATTTCTATAAATGAATACAAAGGCATTGAAATGAATTCAGATTTTCATAAGTATACGCATTTGCGAAAGTTGAAATGAATTTTTTTTTTCAATCTATTTTAATCCATTCTTGTTTATCGGGCTGCCAGTAAAAGCATTTCGA
The DNA here is from genome assembly GCF_000956235.1 of Wasmannia auropunctata. Taxonomy (NCBI): domain Eukaryota; kingdom Metazoa; phylum Arthropoda; class Insecta; order Hymenoptera; family Formicidae; genus Wasmannia; species Wasmannia auropunctata. Next base: position 21,809 of record NW_012028431.1, on the reverse strand, counting down.
GAGAAACTCGATCTGATTATTCGACGCAATTCTCTTGCAGTACCGTGCGCGGTGGGCACTTTCTACGACGAGGAGACGAGGCAATGCGTGTCCTGTCCCGTGGGCACTTACCAGAGCGAGTCCGGGCAATTGAGGTGCAGCTCCTGCCCGGTGATCGCCGGCCGTCCCAGCGTGACCGTGGGTCCCGGAGCGCGTAGCGCGGCGGACTGCAAGGAGCGCTGTCCCGCCGGCAAGTATTACGACGACCTGGCCGGTCTCTGCCGCAACTGCGGCCATGGATTTTACCAGCCGAACGAGGGCAGCTTCTCCTGCCAGCTGTGCGGCCTCGGGAAGACCACGCGAACGGCCGAGGCGGTGTCGCGGGAGGAGTGCCGGGACGAGTGCGGATCCGGGCAGCAGTTGGCCGTCGAAGGGAAATGCGAGCCCTGTCCACGTGGCACGTACCGTACCCAAGGGGTGCAGGCGTCCTGCCAGCTCTGCCCGCTCGGCAGAACGACCCCGAGCATGGGATCGGCGGCGGTCGAGGAGTGCTCGCTTCCGGTCTGCGAACCCGGCACCTTCCTCAACGGCACGCTCAACGAGTGCGTGGAGTGTAAGAAGGGAACCTACCAATCGGAGCCGCAGCAAACCTTCTGCATCCCGTGCCCGCCGAACACCAGCACCAAAGGAGCTGCTGCTGTAAGTTTTTTTTTTTTTTATATTAACTCGAGAATAATTATCTTATTTTTTTTCTTCTTAGACGATGTGAACGATCGCCTGGAGGAATTTCTAGACTCCGGCAAATTTCAGTAAATTATAACTATGAATGTATACGCATCGTAAACTCTTTTTATTATGGAGATTAGGTCTCGGAAACTTCAACTGAAAGGTGTAAGCACGGATTTCGGTTCGATAGAAAAAAAAACTACTGCGACGTGGACTTAATTTTTCCAACGTTGGAATGTAAAAAAAAACTTTTTAAGTGACATTAATGAATATAATTCCCCGAAGAAATTACCTGCGTAAATGTAAAAAATGTAATTTGTAAAATTTCTATATAAATTTTGTAATCTTGGCCATATAAAATAATATAAAGCATTCTCAATTTATTGCATTTTGTTAAAAGAACGGTACACTGAGAAAAAAATTTGTTGAAAAACACAAAATTGGTTTCATCTTACCAAAATATTTCGTCCGATACGATTAACTAAACGTTACTACGACACAAAATAATTTTGTTGCTATTGTAAACAAAATCCTATATTTTAACTATTTAAACTATTTTGTTTCAACAAAAATTTATCGTATTTAACTCAACCGTTCGATTAAAAATACACACTATTTATTATCCTCATCACCATCGTTTAGTCAGTTTAATATTTGGAATTTGAACAAATATATTACTTAGATAACTAAATAGCATGCAAACACAAATAAATATTACTAATTTTTCGAACAAAATAATTTAATTGAGTTGGTTTAGTTAATTCTTGATTAAAAATTTTTGATGGTTGACATGAATGAACTATACTTTTCTTTGTGCAATTAAAGAATTGTTAAATCAATCATTGGATCAAACAACCGTACGAATTTAATTTGTTCAATTTTTTTTCTCAGTGTAATAAAAGTGAAAAGGGAAAATTAAAAATTATTAAAATTATATTATAAAAAAATATTATTTTTTAATAAAACTGTTTTAAAACGCTTTTAATAATACTTTCCATTATATAGATATGGAATATTTACGTTAATTTGTGGGAGTGCTTTGTACTTAAGGTCAAGGTTATATTTTGGCAATTTATTTAATATAAAATTATTTAACGATGTATGGAAAGTCGAGACGGTGTGACAACATCTATACGATTGTCAACAGACAAGCAAGGCGGACTGCACGAATCCCTGCGAGACCAGCGGCGAGGAGATGCACTGCGACGCAAACGCGTACTGCCTGCTTATACCCGAGACGAGCGATTTCAAGTGCGAGTGTAAGCCCGGTTACAACGGCACCGGGACCGTGTGCACGGACGTGTGTCTGGGCTTCTGCGACAACGAGGGCGTCTGCCTGAAGGACTCGCGCGGACAGCCGTCGTGCAGATGCAGCGGCAGCTTCACGGGCAAGCATTGCACGGAGAAGTCCGAGTTCTTCTACATCACCGGCGGCATAGCGGGCGGTGTTATCTTGATTATTATCGTCGTGCTGCTCGTCTGGATGATTTGCGTCAGGTTGGTAAAAGAATTCGATTAATCTATACGCGCGCGCGCGATAACGATCGCGTATCTGCAGCGCGATATCAGAAGCCTCTTCTCGTTCATTCGTGTGTCACGAAAAATTTTCGAATATTATTTAAATATAAACCGTACACGGAAAGAACAATTTTGCTGGATTCAGATCGGAAAATAATTTTTGTTCAACAATCAAAATAATTTTGTGGAAAAATCAAACTATATATAAGAATAGCAAAACGTTTCATAGCAATGCTTATCATTTTTATAACATTCCAACATAATTTTTTGATGATTCAACAAGAATTAATTTTTAGATCTGTATTAATTATAGTTAATAGGCATTATTGAAATAAAATAAATAATAATGTATAATTAGCTTATTTTTGCAAAAAAAAAGATTTTTAAATGTGATTATTTAAATAAAATATTTGTTAAATATTAAAATTGTCAGAATTTATATTTAATTAATAAAATGTAACGCATCGTTTTTTTTAGAAATTCGCATTAGCGTACAGCAAAATTTTTAAACCTTTCAAAATCGTTCTTTCCGTGTATCTCTCTTATAAATTAGTATTTAATTAACGAGACATCTCTCCTTTTCTACACAGAGCCTCCAGAAAGAAGGAGCCGAAGAAGATGCTGACTCCGGCGACTGACCAAAACGGCTCCCAAGTAAACTTCTATTACGGCGCGCCAACACCGTACGCCGAGTCGATAGCGCCGTCGCATCACAGCACGTACGCTCATTATTACGACGACGAGGAGGACGGCTGGGAGATGCCCAATTTCTATAACGAGACTTACATGAAAGGTAAGCGAATAATGATATGAAATATCCCGTGCGCGCAATCGAGTTTGTAACTTAAGTTTTAACCGTCGTCGGCGCGGATTATTCTCACAAAATAAATACGAAGTATTAGAATAATAAATAATCCGTAATGGGAATTTTTTTAATTTACGTTGCAAAGTCAAGAATAATTACTCATATAATAATATTTATATAATTAATAATAAATGATTTATAAATATTATTAATTGGAGGTGTGCGAATCAAGCATGATTGAATCGAATTTTTTATAACATGTTCGAAATCGAAACAAATCGAATCTGAATAAAATTTTCTCAGATTAACATTACATGTTAATTTAAACGTGATAAATATCAAAATTTATGATTTACATTATTTTACGCAATAATTTAAACAAACTAAAAACCTGTTTTCGATTTATATCTCATTACAAAGAATCATGATCTTATATGTGACATTTTGAACTAGAAAATATTAATATGTGTATACACGAATAGTTGGAATGCTTTCGAATATTTTATTAATCTATATGAATACATATATCAAAAATACTTATTTATTAGATAAGAATAATTGATCGCGCGCGGGAGATGCAAATGAATCAAATAAAATAGGCGATCGATACGAAATCTAACAATAATAGTTGATTCGAAATTCTCGAACTATTCGACTTCGAATCTTGCGCGGAAAGAATAATTTTGTTGAAAGATCTAAAAATTTTGTTAAAAACAGATCTGAAAATAATTTTTTGTTGAATCATCAAAATAATTTGTTGGAATGTGAAAACTGATAAGCATTGCTATAAAACATTTTGATATTCTAACAATTATTTTGACTTTCGCACAAAATTATTTTGATTATTGAACAAAAATTATTTTCAGATCTCGATTCAGCAAAATTATTCTTTCCGTGTACAGATTCGAAAACGAACTCGAATCGAATCTACCGTGATTAGATTTGATTCGATTCGAATTCAAACTATTCGCACACCTCTATAATATTAATGTATAATAATATTTAATGTATAATAACACAATGATATGTAATTAATTCACATTGATCTGATATCAATTTGTTTTTCTTCTTTCACAGAGAGCCTGCACAACGGGGGCAAGATGAACAGTCTTGCCCGATCGAACGCCAGTATTTACGGCACAAAAGACGATCTTTACGACAGACTGAAGCGTCACGCGTATACCGGTAAAAAAGGTACAATCCCGCAACTACCCTCGTAATCATACGTCACTACTAAATCAACGCCGGCCTCATCACACGTGCGGCCGTCCGAAAAAAAAAGTATATACCGCCAACAGAGGGATCGGATGTGCGACAAGCCTCGCGCGCGCGCGCGCACACACGACCGGCAACTTATTTATTAATTAATTTAAGCCTATATACATCACGCTCTCCCTCTCGTCTTCTTACACTTGTCACTATATAGAGCATGTAACAAGTTTAAAACCCGCGCCGCTTGTTCTTTATATCTGCTGATTCGGCAGATTTGGAAACGACGGACGGCGCGCGGCGCGCGCGCGCGCGCGCGCGCTATATATGTATCTCTCAGAAAACGCGCGCGTTGCGTTGCGGCGCTGCAGCAAAAATAACATTACGAAATGTCCATATTTTGCAGATAAGAGCGACAGCGACAGCGAAGGCCAGTGACCGGGTAGAACAATGAACTTTCACGCCAACACGTAGAGAAAAGTACGAAAAAAAAAGAGCGGGAGATATCAGAGTGTAATCAGACGGGACGACGACGGGTGTGTGTCTCATCCTTCGTGCGACGTCGTGTCGTCGTTGCTCCTACCGACCCGATCGACGGATCTTGTGTTATTTATTGCATTTACCATTCTCTCTGTATACGTTACGTCGCGCGAGATCCGCGAGATCGTATCCGACCGCGTGACCGGATGTGAGGGGGGAGAGAGAGAGAGAGAGAGAGAAAGAGTACGAAAGAGAGAGAGAGAGAGAGAGAGAGAGAGACCCGGTCGCGGAATCGCGAGATCTCGCGTCGCGACGCACAAGAGATGCGCTTCGATCGACGCAACTGGCGAGCGACGCAAGAGTCCTGGAACGACGATCGGCGAGACCCGGTCGGCACATCCGATCGTCGCTTCGGCACGCTTCGGTCCCGGTGGCGCGCGGCGGAGAGCCGCGCAATTGAGAGCGAAAAAGAAAGGACAAAGAGAAAAAGGAAAACGTGACCCGCGTCCGTCCTTCGGAGTGAAATTCGACGCGCGTTCGATAATTAAAAAAAAAAGACTCACGCGCGAGGTTGTAATTTTTTATTTTTTTTTTTGTAATTTAATAGAACGTTAAGGACGTCCTCCTCCTCCTCCAGTCACCATCATCACCCCTCCCCCCCCCCTCCGTCTCTCCCCATTCCTTCTCTTTTTATTAACTCATACGATCGATGGTGCGTACGTGAGAGAAACTGTGTGCTTGTATGTTAAATATAACTATATATATATACGTACGTGGATTTATATTTTGTTATACTTCGGAAGGTATACGCATCACACGTGTTTGTAATATAATAAGTGCTGCGGGCGCGCAACGATTGCGCAACGGGGAAAAGTCCGGCGAGATTTTGAGCTTTGATTTTGGCGATCGAAAAAAAAAAGAGAGAAGAAGTTAAATTGAGGAAGAAGGAAAATCTCGTGGAAAAAACCCCGCGCCGCGCGAGAAGACACGCAGTTCCACTCGCGATGACCAAAAGAAAAAAAAAAGAGGAATACTGAGAACATTTGCAGTGTACATTCTTTCGCGCGACAATAATCTCTCTGTAAAGAAAAGAAAGAAAAAAGAATAATTGGGAATGTGTAGAATCGCCGGGTGTGACGATGAAACGATGACCTCTGTGCCTGCGCGGCGAGCGTGCACCAAACGATGCCTACCACGCTGTTTTCCATTTATGTGTTGTAAAAACTTTAACAAATAGTTGTTTTTTATTAATAAAATGTATTTCAGTAAAGCTTTATTTGTACTTTTATTTTACTTATATATGTATTTTATTCATATATGTTTTATTTGCGCGATTGCACGGAAAGCACGATTTTATTGAAAGGTCTAAACATTTTGCTAAATATAGATCTGAAAATAATTTTTTATTGAATCATCAAACTAATTTGTTGGAATATTAGAACTAATAAACATTGCTATAAAACGTTTTGATATTCTAGCAATCATTTTGACTTTCGCACAAAATTATTTTGATTATTGAACAAAAATTATTTTCAGATCTGGATTCAGCAAAATTGTTCTTTCCGTGTGTGTATCCCAAAAAGTCCTCAGGCATGTAAGACAGTAATCACCGTCCCGCGTCGAAACCCTTTTTACTTTTGTTTTAATTCCTCTCTGCTCACTCTTACTGCTATTACCCTGTACATTCTCTGCTTAAGTTCGTCACTGGTCTTACTCAATCGGGACGTGCCGGGTGACGCGATTCTATCCGCCATTCCCAGATCGATGCGAGCATCCGCATTGTCGTCTACGAAATTGGTATCGTCGCCATCGGTCGCGTCGCTTCCCACACGCACATCGTCGGATTCAATTAAACTTGACCTTTCGCGCTCCTCGCGCTCTGTTAAAGGCAAAAGTAGAACAGCATATAGAATATATTTGAATTGAATAACAATATATGGAGTGGAATACGAAATGAGAAAAAAATTCCACGCTGACTTTTTATGTGCTGCAGAATATTGAGTGCACGGCCAACGTCTGCGTCGTCCCGGTTTCGTTTTAATACTGTTAATAATAAAGATTACGCTTTAATTTCCTGCCCTTTCACCAGTTTTAAGTAAAATAGTATTTATACAGCGTGATTGCAATAAAATTATTAATTAACTCTTACGTCGATCCCCAACGTCGCGAGCCTTCGCGTAATCTTTTGTCATTAGAGCGATCACGAACTGAAACACGCATAAGGCTCTTGGTTATCATCCATCAATTTTCGGCAAAACTATAAATTTTAAACTCTTTCGTAATAAATATTTAACAATACTTCATTAAATATTAAATAATATATACTTCAATGCGATCCTCATAACTCGCTCCGCGCTCTCGATTCATCGTTTTTTTTAAAGCATGCTTTTTATTTTTGCGCCTCACCGATAACCATTTTCAGTCAGAGATAAGAGAATTTCACAGAATTTCGCGCTTATCACAAACTGATTACAGAGCGAGGTATAACATAAATACTTGGTAACATTTTAGACCTACGAATCTAATTTTACTCGGGCAAAAACTTTTAATGTTTTATACAAAAAATTTATTACAAAATGATTTTATTTGATACTAAATGCAATTTAGAGATGCCCGAATATGCTCAAATTAATCAGAAAAACAATTGAACATGCATAAAATTCATATGTTATACGCACACACATATTTGTTAATAACTTCAAATAAATTTTAACGGAATTAAAATTTATAATTTAATAATTGAATTATAAATTATAAATTAAATTTCAAGTTATAAATAAAATTTTCTCCCAGTTTTTCTCTTTGATATTAAATATTAAAAAATTATTATATCACTTTTTAATATTTAATGTCAAACGTTATGAAAACGAAATCCAGCGGCTCACCGGGCTATTATAAAGCTATCTGATGTCATGTAGGAAATCCCGTTTCTCACAGTCGGGAGACTGCAGTAGTTCGTGAGATGCTATGATAATTATATACGTGGGCGAAAAAGGAGAGAGGTCGTTGGTATGCGGAATGCGTCACTGCCAAGAAAGACCCTTCAATTTATTCAGTTTCCTTATACGAATTCGCAGAAGAAACAGTCCTCAGAAGATGTATTGTACAATCATAAATTATTCCAGAAGTCTCTCTTTTTTTTCACGATAAAAATAAACAAATGTTATTTTGAAATAAGTCTCGAATAGAGATTCAGTTTACGCTTCGACGGAATAAACACTTTCGGTATAAAAAGCAAATGTAAAAGACAATAGGCGATTATTTGCTGTTTGAAACGATCGCGAAACTATACTTCTCGACTGTGGCTTTCTCAATCTTCTCGAGCAGAGTGTTGAAGCATAGTTTACACAATGCTTCTTTTTTACCAGCAGCTAGAGCGCTGGTCTTCTAGCAAACTAAAAAATTAGCACTTAAAAAAATACATAATTCTGTAAATTCTATATTCTTTTTAGAAAACTAACAGCTAAAAGTATATAATTTATAAAATTACATTTCTTTTTAGCTGTTAGCTTTCTAATTTTGCTGCTATAGTTTTAAGACAAACGTACCATTATAATGAACATGTATCTATATCTGAACACGTACACAAAATGTATTAACTTCAAATGCTTTTTTAATATTATAATATCAAAATGTAATTGTAAAAATATTTAAAGATTACAATTAAATTATAATACTGTGAAAAAAAAGTAAATTTAGAAATAATTAGTTTTTGTGTACTTGTTCAGATATAGATGCATGTTCAGTAAGGGTACGTTTATACCTTACTAGAAAGAACAGCACGCTGGTTGCTAGTAAAGATCGCAGCATCGTGTAAACCTTGCTTTAGATATATATCTAGCAAAGTGTAACTTGAGCTTGCACAGCTTGCACTTGCAACTCCATCTATCCATCGTCGACTGTGCTTACCAAAGCTAGCTGACTTGCACCGAGGAACGATAACAAATCGATGCGTCACTGAAATAGCAACTTTACGACTGCTTTGCTATAATTTGTATAATGATATGTTTTATGCAAAGGAACAATTTTTTTATTATCTAAATTATCGTTGCGATTATGTTTTATCTTTCCTTTTAATGAAAGATATTCTCTGTAATAAGGTAAACCAAATATATGATTACGAAGGAGGGAATGCTGGGGAGTGAACAAAATTTAATTGAAAATTTTTCATTCGCTTATTTACTTTCACTAGCATCAATCTGCACTACCATAGTTCCTTCATTCTTCACGAGGCAATTTTTACATCCGGTCAGGACTCTTGCCGCAAGAGCTTTCGGGGCACATGAGTGCGCGAGTTTGCATTCCAATTCCAATACACGGATACATTGATCCAATTATTTTCTCTATGAGTCACAATCCATCGCGCATAGCTAATATAATTGATAAAAATTAAAATGTGTTATAAATAACGATGATGTCACAGGTGAAAACCTTACACTTGGCGGCGCCTCTTTACGCGATGCGCGCAAAAGAGAAACCGCGCCGAGAAATGCTCGACTTGGCTCGGCTAAACTCCAGCCAGCGGCTGCGGTAAACGACCGGTAAAGTGCAGCGTCAGGAAGAAAAAAAAGGCAGATAGAGAGAGAGAGAAACGAGGAAAACGCGGCGCGCGGTCCAGCGTGTAACGCTGCAGGCGGAGAGCTCGGCTCGCGTTGGAGAACCAGCAGCGCGAGGGAACAATAAATTATCGACTCCCGGCGCGGCGAGATTATCGTCTCGAATTCCGTACATGACGTGTTCCGGCCGACGGCGGCGCGGGCGCCGCGACGGCGGCGCCGCGGTCCGCCGCGATTCGCCGGCGTTGAGCTCACCCGGGCTCCGATTCGCCGCCGATGACGTTCACCCGCGGCCGTATAGACGCACCGTCCCCGTGACGTGGTTTAACCCCGGCACCGCCGCCACTCCGACCGCATTTCACGGACGACGATCGAAGCGACTACACACGACGGCGGAGAGTGCGCATATAACGAGCGAGCGAGCGAGCACGCCACGGTTCACCTGATTCTGACACATCAGCCGCGCGCGCGAGAGACCGAGTGAAAAAAAAAACAGGAGCGCAGTTTGCACAGTGCCGGGACAGCAGCACGGACTGACCTCTCCTGAATTCTTTTCTGCACCGAGCTCCACCCGTCCCCAAGTGGAAGGTTCACCGATAACAATCGTCTCAAGGAGGGTGAGTATAAATTCATCAAAAAATCGCGCGCTCCGCGTCACGTTCGATTTTTCGTCGCGCGAACGTCATTTCGCGCTATTTCTCGTTATGTAACGATCCGATCACGCGAGATAGACGCTTATATGCCCATGTACAAGTCAGATGAGTCAGATCGCGGAGGATCCGAGCCGTCGAGCCAGCGAGAACCAGCTCGGCAGCGGGTTGAAAGGTAATAACGTGCTGCGTAGTCGCGAGGGATCGATTGGAGCGCGCGACGCGTTGTTGACGTCGCCGTCGTCATCGTCGTCGGCGGCGGCGGCGGCGGCGGCGGCGGCGGTGTGACTATATATATTTTCGGATCGCACCGGATATACATAGTTCCTTCGAGAGCGTTCCCGACGGTGTTTTGCGTCGTACGCGACGGAATTGTCACGGAAGTAGGCGCGCGCGACGTGCGCGCAGAGCGCAGTGCGCACACGGGGTCACCGCCGCCGATCAGGTGGCGCGAATTAAACAAACGGGACTGTCGCGCGCCGCGACGCGAGACGCGACGTCCGCGGGCATGATGCAACCGGCCGCGCCGAGCCGAGACCATCACTTCGCCGCGGTAGTCACATGCGCTCGAACGCCATCCGGCGTTACGTAATCAGTCCGTCGCGGCCTATAGTCTGGTCTGAACTGTAGCTTTTTCCCCAGCCGCAGTGCGCCTCCTCATCCGCCCACCGCACAATATATAAGCCCCCGGGCGGCAGAGAGGAAAAAAACAATGTATGTGTGTACATGTATATACATATATATACATATACGTAAGCCGCGAGGTTTCGCAAAGGAGCGCGCGGTATCTCCGCGAGGGAGCAAAACCCGGCGGAGATAAAGAAGATACCGCCGCCACCATGACGACGACGTCTCGCGACGTGGCGCGAGAGCAGCGGCGGATAAAAATCGCGAAAGGAATTTTCAAGGCCTCTTTTAATGATGACGATAACGCGTGTCGGAAACAACAAGCTGTTTGCTTTTCGCGATACCGCGGCCGGAGTTAACCGTGTAATTGCTTAAAGAAAGTACGCGGCGAGATAAGATAAAGTTGCACATAGGAAGTCGTGATCGCGTGACGTAACATTTTGGAGCGGTTCGCGAGGAGGTGACTAAGCAAAAGTCTCGCGCGCGAGAATATACCTATATATATATATATATCGTGAGAACCGAGATCCGCGGCGCCCGCGTATTTCGCCGAGGGAAACAATTACTGATGGCTCCGAACGGACTGCACTTCGCACTGATCGAACGCGGGGATGCCGCACGAAACGGAAGAATGCAAAATTCATCGAACGCGTTCCACATATACGCGACAGACATAATCTTATAATCCTCATGAGATAGGATTAATCCCTCTCGGGGTATATAATATACGATATTATCATGATAAATTACTGTTTCGCTTATTATTGCTCGGCAACGTGGAGGATTGGAATGGACGTCGACTGAGATACTGATTTATCAGATTAAACGTACAAATATTGTTTCTGTGTTCTCGGAATTATTGTTCGATGTCTGGAAAGCGAGTCATTTATTAAATCTGTACTAAATGATCTTCACCGAAGAATGTTATTGCGGTACAGTAAAAGGGTAGTGCGGAGTATCTTACATTTGACAAATTTCAAATGCGACAGTTAAGGCAGTTATTTATAAAAATTAATATACGCGTATAAACTCGGACGATTATAAGTAGGAAAGCAGGATAAAGGAAAGGCGTTTAATAAGTCCAGCGAAATTGTCGTGTCTATATTTACTTGTAGAAAAAAAGACTTTCTATTTTGAATAATTATAGACAATTGCGATTTTTATTTAACCGGACTCTGATAAGCTTTAATCTAGACATAATTAACGGACATAATGTAACGGTTTAATTATTTATTCATGTCACCGCACCAAGGATAATCTTATTAGCGTATTAACTTCATTAGCTTCCATTATTCTATTATTATTATTATTATTAAATAATTGAATTGTACTAAATCACGTTTGTCCTTATTTTCAGGCTTTCAAAATCCCTCCCATCTACGAACGTCCAACAGCCAGCAACATTTCAGTTGAGGAAGGAGGTGTTCCTAACGTAAGTACTGTCCCGATTCCGAGGGAGGATCCGGGACGGTGAAACACGTTCGGTACTCGTCGTGAAACGTTTCTGTACCCCCTGCACCGATCGGGTACTGACATGCCAACGTTTCAGGTATCAAAATCATGCAACCGTCAGCTGCGTCGGTCATCTGTTACTCGTGGCGTGAGATCGCGGCCACTGGGAGATGCCACCTCGATGAAGGTGGAGACGGTGCCTCTGCTAAGCCCGACGATGGAGACCGAGCTCTTCAAGGAGCCCTGGGTATTCCCGCGCGCAAAGGCGAATCCTACGAAAGGAGAGGACGTCGCGCTTTCCGCCTGGGAGGAGCACTTTCAGGATCTGAGCAGCTGGTGCATGGACACGTTCCAGGGTCAATGCGATTTTCCTATAGGTGAATCGACCACGTTTGAACTATCAGGTATGTACACTTTACATTATAAATCAGTTAAGTATTTTACGGAATTGGTTTCGTTAATTCGTTTAATTCGCCGACGTATGTTAATCGGCGCACCGCTGTATATTTATATATGTATGAATTCGCCTTGTTCCAGGTACGAAATACGAGGGTAACGGCGTTTCGATCGCGGAAGAGGAAGGGTTGTTGAAGGATCTGACGAGAACGGCTGACGATGAGAAGTTGAATTTAAAAATGGATATCGTTAAGACGACCAGAGCGTCGAGTGACAATCGTCACTCGCTGCTATCTCCGTTGGAGTTTGTTAACGAATACGGATTAAAATATAAGAATGAGGAGAACAGCGCAGCGTCCAACACGTGGTTAACGTCACTCGAGTCTGCAGCTACCAAGAGCACCACCTCGTCGAGCAAACAGCATGACGCGGACGTTGGCACGCCGCAATCCAAGGATCGCGATTTCGCTGGCCCAACGTCGCTCGGCACCGCCGCCACGAATCAGCGCGAAACGTGGGACGAGCTACGCACGATCGAGACCACCGGATCGGATGCTTTCGACTTGCTGTCGTACCTTTGGGAGGTACGTTGACAGGATTCTTTTTTTTTCTGATTTTATGTATTCATATAAATTGTTCTGTAAGCACAAAACCATAGTCATATACTCAGGGCTGGGCAAAATACATTATTAAAGTATTTAAAATACAAAATACAAAATACTGGCATCTTATTTGAATTACAAAATATAAAATACTTTCGATCTCTCGATTTGAAATACAAAATACAAAATACTTTCAATCTTTCGATTTGAGATACAAAATACTTTTAAGTTTTTATTTGAAATGCAAAATACTTTTTAATTTAACCTTCCAATTACAATAATATATAATGTTATAAACCCCCTTGAACAGTTCCCACTCTACTTTTAGAGAGAGAAAGAAAAGTTGTTTTACTCCCTTACATTCTTTTCCTATTGTCCTGTATGAACCGCACGAAAAAATCTATTTACTAATGTAAGATTATGAAATTTGACTCTAATTATTTGATATTGCTTGAAACTCGACGAAAATAATTAGTGTCTCTAATTGTCATATGAGAAAAATTTAAATTACTATTAATTGTTGTCAAGAATTTTTTTTTGTGTTTCAAATACAAAATAGATCGAAATTGTATTTGAAATACAATTTGTATTTTAAAATATGCCCAGCCCTGCGTATACTGATGGTCTCACTATGTACGTATTTTTATTTTCGTCTTATCTTCACTTCTGCAATGTCGTGTAAATCTTGTTGTGCAATAAATTAAAATTAAATTCATCGGAAGTGTCGGGGACCGCCTACGATCTATTCTAAAATTGAATTTTGTTGCAGGATGAAATGCGATCGATTGAGGGCAGCGTGCCTACCGACGATTCCTCGGCGGTGTTGAAAGTCAGACCGATGGTCGCGGCGATGCCGTCGCCATCGGTGCTGTCATTCGCCTCCGCGAAGGTGAAAACGGAGCTGGAGATCGACGAACCGACGACGACGCTACCACCCTCGACGCGTCGAAGGGCGGAGACCCGCGCGACGTCCACAGTGACCGCCGCGTCCACGCGGGCGGCGAAGTCTCTCGTGGCGTCGCCACCCCGAAGATCGGAGAGGACGCGGGTAGCGGCTAGTAAGGACAGGCAAAAGAAGGAATCGGCTGTCGCCAGTACAAAGGCAAAGGTCAGGAGCGGAAGGAAGAGGTACTACGAGAGCGAGGAGGAGGAGGAGGAGGAGGAGGAGAACTCCGAGGAGGAGGAGGAGGAGGACGTCGTCCTCTCCCAGTACAGGGAGTGCCGCGAGAAGAACAACGAGGCGTCGCGGAGATCGCGGATGAACAAGAAGGCGAAGGAGTCGGAGATGGTCAGGCGGGCGACCGAGCTGGAGAGGGACAACAAGATACTGAAGATGAAGGTCGAGGAGCTGGAGAAGCTGGTGACGTCGATGCGCAACACGCTGTTACAATCCGCTTTGAAGAAGGAATTTTGAGTATAAAGCGCGTTTATCCGATAATCTAGACGTTTTCCTCACGAGACCCGTGTGTCGCGCGTAATCAAATTAACCATCTATTGTTACGTCTTTCCGTTATTGTATGTTCGTGCACGCGCCATTTGTTGCGCGATTGTCCTTTTACCGCGAAGGGGCTGCGTGAGCTTTTTTAAAAGTTCTCCACTTTCAAAGCCGATTACTTTATTTGCCTTAATTATCTTAATGCAGGGAGGGGGGGGGAGGGGAATTAAAAGCGTTCTCAAAGGCTTATTATTATCGTTATTTTGACGTTGTTTTATCGAGACGATTTTTTTTTTATTGATCCCGTCTCGGGTATCTTACATATAGTGTTATGCAATTTTAACTGTCCCGATTAAGCCGATCGTGGACTAGCGAGATAGATTAATTGTACGCTGCTGCAGTGCGTTTAATAATGTTTAAAAAAAAAAATGCGGCGTTTGGCTTGCTACATGTCGACACGCGCTGAAATATATTAATCAAAAGTTTATTTTATTATAACGAAAGAAAGACAGAAAAATAAAGCGTGATATAGAAACACCGAAATTAGAGTATATTTTGCATAATAGATACACACACACACACATATATACAAACAAACACACATACACCATATACATATATATATATATATACGTATATATATATATATATATATATATATATATATACATATATCT
>NW_012028431.1:4859-6264 GCF_000956235.1 Wasmannia auropunctata | reverse complement strand
GTGTATGACTATATAAAACGCCGCAACGCGAAGGGTGAAGAGGCGGGGGGGGGGAGGGAAGGGCGAGATAATTGCAAAATCGATAGCTGCTCGCGGCGCGCGCGATGCAAGTGGGACGACGGTGGCGAACGGATTGCCGTCCGCGTGCTGACCGCGGCTGAAACCATCAACATCATCCCCATTGGCCGTCGCGCGCAACAATGTGTGTGCGCGCCGTAACTTAATTTTATTCAGCGCGCCCCTAAACGGATCCCGGGCTCTGTGACGGATTCCGTGTCGGTCGCGCCGCTTGCGCCACCGCGACTTGCTATCTCAATGGGGGGCCCCGAGACGACGGCGGCGGCAGCGGCGGCGGCGGCGGGCCGGGCGGGCGAAGGAGGTAAGACCTCTTTCCGCTAATTGAATATCCGGTGTCGGATATGTAGACATCGAGGAAGGAGGGAGAAGGTGGGGAGGGGGAGTAGTGGGAGGTCGTATGTTCTCTCCGCGACAAATTGCGGTGTCGCGATACGCGTTGCGAATTGGCATAATTAGCGGCGGACGAGCAGCGAGTGAGAGACGTGGAGGCCCCGACGACGGAGTTTGCACCAGGTGGAAACCGCAACTGCGCTGAGAAAAAAAAGTTTAAATAACTAAATGCGTTTTGTTGACAGTTTCTCTTCGATTCAATTACATATGTTTTTGAATTAAACATATACGTATCAATAACATGAATCATGATCCTTTGAATCATCATTAACCTTTGAACCCCACCACGCCTAAAAAAAATCACACTAACCACAATGTCGGTCTCACAGACCGCTATTATGCTCCCGCTAATTTTATAAGTTAATTATAATAAAAATGTATGTTTTCTGAATATATGTTGATGGGGGAAAGAAAAACTATGCTTTAATGTAAGAGTTAACAAAAAAATCTCGTATACAATAAAAATAAAATATATTTAAATGGTGACAAATAAGAAAATTGTTGACAAGTGACATTTTAATAGCGGTCTGTGAGACCGATATAGTGGTTTGAAGGTCAACATGATTTTATTCTTGTGAATTAACAAGTATTTTGTTGAATTAACAAATGTTTGCTTGACAGCCAGTGACCGCCGCATTTAGTTGAATGAAATAATATTTTTTTAAATCAACCTTTTTTTCTCAGTATGCGACACTCTCTCTCTCTCTCTCTCTCTCTCTCTCTCTCGCAATTGTTTCAACGATAACATTTACCTGTAAAATTAATCTATAACCACGCTTGCCTTAATTAAGAGAACAAAAGTTTCTTTACTTCAAAACTCGCGTCGCGCGCAGCACAATAACGCAACGACATCATCGCGCGTTTCTTCCTTTCATCCGTTCGTTTCCCCTCCACAAAAGAAAAATACGATAACGTTATCCCGCAATCCCGCGATCGT
>NW_012028431.1:1900-4839 GCF_000956235.1 Wasmannia auropunctata | reverse complement strand
CCGCGCGCCACTCTCTCTCTCTCTCTCTCTCTCTCTCTCTCTCTCTCTCTCTCTCTCTCTCTTTCTAGCTCCCCGTATAGCTCCCACATCTTTCGTTCTCATTACACATTTGCCGCGCCAGATAGTACAATGACGCAGCTTTTATCCTTTGTTTACGATAAACAGAAGCGTTACGTCAGTAATAGTACTTAAACCTTATATATGCGCACGTTTTGGCACGATCCCTGCGCCAAACGCGCAAATAGAGATCTATTATGTGAAAATGCTTCAACGAAGAAGCAGCGCAAAATATAGCACTATATGTATTCTTGTATTACGTGCACCAAACTCTTGATCTCTTTTGCCCTTGTCGGCCAAACATTTGTAAGATTTGTCCAAGTATTTAATTCTTAAGTATTGTATTTCAATATGTAATTTTTGCAATTGCATAATAAATGAAAATAAAACTTCGCAACAAGTTATACGGTCTTCCTGTTTACATGACAGTGCAACTGAGTGCAACTTCTTTAGAAAGTTTCAAGCGACTGTTACTTTAACAGAAAACCCCTATTCCCGTAGCTTATTGAGCACACAGCTTTAAAATTTAGTAAAATATGAGAGAAACTAGACAGCCGAAATTTTCAAAGGAGGAATCGGCTTGAAAAAAAAAGGACACAATTGTGACGCGAAAGAAAAATACTATTGTGACGTCCTGCCGACACGAACAAAAGGAAAAGATGAACAAAGTCCAGGGAATGCAACCGAACGCACGGGCTCATTGTATAATAAGAAACATTTAAGCGTTTTCGTCTCGTCGGACGGTCGTCAAATAATCGGTTAAATATCCCTCTCGGGATCAAAGACACATATACACTCTAAACGCGCTCAGTCACGTTCAATGCGTGCAGCATCGATTGCCCGCATTGCTTTTCGCACCCGCATACCGTTAAGTCCGCGTCAGGCGGCCCGACCGTGTTATTGTCATACCCATAAAAATTGTCATCGCGCGGCACCGAGACTCCAGTTTACCGAATCGGAGCACAAACGGAGCAGTTCTCACAATTATGTGTGTATATATATATATATATGGAACACTTCGAGAGAGAGTCGAGGAAGTTGGGCAGTGAAACGAGACGGGACGATAACGTCACCTTATCACAAAAGGAAGTGACACCGCCGACCAATTCACTTTTTCGACAATCTGTAACGATCGTATCGTTGCGCGGCGTTATTTCGTCATTTCATCGCTGACGAAATGCCGCAGATAGCATCCCACGATCTAATTTCTCGTTTTCTCTCTCTCTCTCTCTCTCTCTCTCTCTCTCTTCCCAGTTTCGCAGACGCAGACGTCTGTCTGTGCCAGCCTGTGATGGCGAGACGCGTCACCGAAAAACCGGGGCGGTTCCACACGGCGGTCCCCTTTTAAAAGTCCGCTCGCCGGCGACGCGCGCGTGACGCGTCAGTGATAAGGCCGCTGCCGATGCGCGCGCATCGTGGCCGTTCACTGTTGGGGCGACTGATAGCTCAGTACGCTGGTAACAGGTGGTTCGCCGCTATTGGCGGAGCGGGACGGCGATTGAAGTGCCTTGCGGCGCCAGCACGTGCGGGCCGCACCGCGCCGCGCCGGTCCGGCATTCACGCGGAGAACGTCGTACCGCGCGCATCCGCCTCCAGTTTAAACCCGTCCGCGGAAGCGCGTTCCTCCAGTCTCTCTCTCTCTCCGCCGCCGGCGGCCTGCATCAGCTCCGTCGTTTCTCCAACTCCCCTTTGGCAAGGGGGCAGGAGAGCCTCTGTGCGAGCGCGCGCCTATATATACCGTTTCGAAAAATCGATACGCGCGTTATACATAATTATCAGTATATACCAACTCCGGGTGCGTGCGTGCGTGCGTGCGTGCCCGCGTTGTTGTGCGTTTTTTTTTTTTTTTTTTTTGCGAAACAGTAGAGCCGGTTCCTCGCGATTGGCGCGGGCTCCAATCGCGCCGGCAATCTCGCGGGTGTGCGCGCGGGTGTTGGCTATCGATCCCTGCCGGAACCCCGCTTTCCTCGCCCGGTAACCGTACGTTCGTCGCGTTCATTGGCGCAGTCGTCGTCGCCGGGGAAAGCCGCTCGCTCGCTCGCTCGCGGAGAAGCGAAGAGTATTGTATACAGTGTTGTGCCTTAAAGTAACATTGCCTAGAGAAAATTGTCCATTTGTGATTCCCCGCCCGCCCGCCCGCGTCAACGGAGAGCTGGTCAACGAGCGAGACCCTCCCTTTCCTTCCACGCACGGTCTCTCGTACGGTGAGTAACGACTGCCATCAGCTACGATCCTTCCTCCTCCTCCTCTGCCTCTTCGTCTTCTTCTCCTCTTCTCTTCTTTTTTCTTCTTTTTTTTTCCATCAATCTGCCCGCCGCCGGTACCGCTATACTCGACGGACGCGGCGCGCGAAGACGCGCGGCGGACGCGGCTTATAATACCGGTGCACGTGCACACGCCGCGCCGCGCCGCGCCGCGCCGCGCTGCGCCGTGCCGGCGCGGCGGCGCTCCGCCGTTCCATCTGGTGCGCTCCGATTACAACAACCGGATCTATCATCGCGCGCGGGGGCCACCCCGCGCGGCGCAGCTAATCGCGTACACCGGGCGCGCGATGAGCCCCCGAGAGATTCTCAGCCGCGAGATTTCTCTCTCTCTCTCTCTCTCTCTCTCTCTGAGAAAGAGGGAGAGAGCGAGAGATCTCGCGGCTAAGAATCGCTCGGAGGCTCATTATTCGAGCGAGAGAGAGAGAGAAAGAGAGAGAGAGAGAGAGAGAGAGAGAGAGAGAGGGAGAATGAGCGGCGCGCGAGGAATGTGGAGCTCTGCCCAGCTGCCTCCTCCTCGCGCCGATTGACGGACCTCTCTCGGGATGGCTCTCTTTTCCTCTCAGCGTCACGAAAATCGATTCGTCTTTGGTCGAATTCGCGCGGAGTATAATATAGAGG
>NW_012028431.1:0-1750 GCF_000956235.1 Wasmannia auropunctata | reverse complement strand
TATATATATATATATATATATATGTACTTACCAAGCGGCGAAACGGGACTTTCATTTCGTGCCTTTAACGATAAAGCTCGCCGAGAATAGTATATTTATAAGTTTGACGCATCCGCGCGCCCGCGATAAGAGTAATAGCTGCGCTTCACGCGTGCTTAATTCGTCGCGTAATCGCGCGAATCGACGATTGATGCACGGGAACACGACGCCGCGCGGCGTCCCGCGCGCGATATCTCGCTGTATCTTTCCTTTATACACTTATTCCGGAAATACCAGTTTCGATTAGCATCGACTGGACGCGGTTACGTGGAATCATCCGCCGCGCGCGGATCGAAAGGTCGGTGGAATCGAGCCCGAGGACGCGCGGTTAGCACCGCGGAGGTGACATTTGTCATTTGCGCGCGTGCGAGCGAACTGTGTTATTTGGAAAGAAAAATATAAAAATAGGCGAAATACGCATATCGTCGTGACGCGAAATGCGCGAAATTTCCTGGCGATCGGAGAGAAATGAGATTGTAGAAGAACGTAACGCGCCGTCGCAGCCGCGACGCAGGCATCGGTATCAGACTACAGGCGAATTGAATTATCACGCGGACCTTCCGCGCGACGGCGGCTGATGTGCGCGTGAAAGTGATGGATTAGACACGTGCGGAAATTATTTTCGAGAGGTTTCGATAGCGACACACGTATATCGCGATACCGCGTGCGATAGGTACACGCGAGGTGACGCAAACATTAAGTAACGGATTGTTATCACCCGCGTGGATGTGAAACGCCCGACGCGCGCGAGACGCTCCTCTTTTCTCCTATAACGCGAAGAAACACTGCAGAGCTCAGATTTATCGCTTCATTCGCGACGTGAAATTTGTAGGAAGGAGGGGGGAAAAACGGTAAAACAACGGGCTTCCGCCGTCTCATTAGGTAAACGTATAATGCCTGGAATAAACGAAATCCCGAACGATGCGCGCATACGCTCGACGAGAGACCGGGATAACTGTATTTACATCGTTTAACGTAATTAACGTTTTCGAGCCAGCTGTAACTGTTTCGCATCGGAATGTAATGCGCGGGTATTGAGGTACGTGTACGTATAATGCCGATTGTTGTCCACTGATCGCGATCATCCTCGCGATTACATTCCGCGGCACGATCCATGCATGCGTAGTATCAGGGCTAGGCACATATTTCAAATACTTGTACATTTGAAATACAATTTGTATTTTGTATTTCAAAAGAATTATGCGATGTATTTTGTATTTGATTCAATTTCAATCTATTTTGTATTTGAAATACTAAAGAAATTATTGATAAAAGTTCTTGACAGCAATTAATAGTAATTTAAATTTCTCTCATGTCACAATTAGCGACACTAATTATTTTCGTCAAGTTTCAAGCAATATCACGTCATCAGAGTCAAATTTCATAATCTCGCATTAGTAAATAGATTTCTCGTTGATACAGGACTGTTAAAGAGTGTAAGAGAGTTAAAACAATTTTTCTTTCTCTCTCTAAAAGCGGAGAGGGAACTGTTGAAGGGGGAATTTAATATTATATATTATTATTATTGAAAGATTAAATTAAAAAGTATTTTGTATTTCAAATCGAAAGATTGAAAGTATTTTTATTTTGTATTTCAAATCGAAAGATTGAAAGTATTTTTATTTTGTATTACAAATTGTATTACAAAGATTAAAAGTATTTTACATTTTGTAATTTATAAAATACTAAGATATTCCCAGTATTTTGTATT
>NW_012028430.1:7526-8840 GCF_000956235.1 Wasmannia auropunctata | reverse complement strand
TGACCTACATTTTAACGCCGGTTCCGAACGGTCATTTTTTTTTTTTAAGAAGAGGTTCTCTTTGGCAAAGATACTCTCAGTGGTTTGCCATTGCCTTCCGAGAGGCGGCGACCGCTTCCGAATTGATTAAAATCAATTTCAGAGTTATATTATTCTGGGTGGATTTGAACCCGGATCTTTAGCTTATAAAGCTGCCGCGCTGCTCCTCGCGCCACGATTGCCACAATAATTATAATATAACAGTTTAAATTTTACAAAGCAGTAAAAAATATAAAAAAAGAGTAGTAATAAAGAATAAGTAAAAAATTAGTTTTATTTATAGTTTTTGCTATCAGTTAATTATGTAATAAAAAAAGCATATTTTGTAAATGTTCTTTTGCTTCATTTCCATCAGTTTGAATTAGTGTCATCACTTCCTTATAATCTGCACTATATTCTTTTTTAGCTCGATATTTTTTTTTTCGACGTCGAGCTACTTCTCGTTTGTGAAATTTCATAATTAAGATTCGTAATTATTATATGTATAATTATAATTAGAGAGACAATTTCTTCGTATATGTATAAACGCTCCTAAGATATAACGCTTGTTATAGTTTATAAGCGTTATATCTTATCTGACTCATTGCTATGCTAACAACGAGCAGCGGGGGAAAGCGGACAGTAAGAGGAAGACGGCAGGCAAATGTTTAACCAGAGACCGTCTCTAACTTCATGTGAACCAAGTGACCGAGTGACCGAGTTAACGTGTTTTGACAAAAAAAAATTATTATTAAATAAAATACGTTAAAAGTTTATTGTTCATTGTCACAAAGTGCAATTATATTCAGCTGCCAAAAAAGTAAGTATATGTGAGATGGGAAGGGAAAACGGACCGCCACAGCTTAGCTGTAGGGAGGAAATTCTCTTAATGTCAGGATAATAGAATAGCCTGGGGAAACGGGCTTATCGAGCAGGGTCATACCGAGATAACAAGCCGGGATAACGAGTTAACAAAGACTTTATTACACTCGCGTTAATACATGAACGAGGTAATGCCTCAACGATTGCATCACGACGGTTGTATCACAACGGCCCTATCATAAAGCAATGCGAGAGGGATCGCCTCTCGCGGACACGTTGCCTGACTTCGTGCCTCGAGCGCTACTCGCAACCAATCCGAGATAAGGACCGGCGTAGACCAATGGTAGCGCGAGAGGGTACACGCGCACGCCATCTATGGCGGAACTAAAGCGCCATCGGGCGAACTTAACTTAAATACCAGGAACTGATCTTACATATACATGGTGTCCGGTAATAACCGGATAATATCTCGTA
>NW_012028430.1:0-351 GCF_000956235.1 Wasmannia auropunctata | reverse complement strand
CCAGGGAAGAGACTCACGAAGCCGACAAGCGAAAATCTGTAAGTCTAAAAACAGATATTACTAAAATTCTGTCTACTGGCACGACCATAGACAAATTCATAATCAGCGCGACATATATTGCCGCTGAGCCGCCGTATACGCCGATTGAATGCAAGCCGCAGCATAATAAAAGCCGGCATTGCGAAAGGCGAAAGAAAAACGGACGGAGATAAGACGCGCAATCGAAGAATTGCACGAACTCCCGCGTCGCACAAAAAATATCTTGGAGGAGAGATCCGGAGCATCTATCGCCAATTCCACGAGTGGACAACGCCATAGCAGCTTTAGAGGTGCCACGGACCTGACCACCGA
>NW_012028429.1:8723-9659 GCF_000956235.1 Wasmannia auropunctata | reverse complement strand
TCGACGGTGTGCAAACGAAATCGGAACCACGATTGCTCAAGCGGACTCGATGATAACGTTCGCGATAAAAGAAATTCGCTTCCGGACAAATAAATCCGACGCTCAGCAATTATTGCAATCTACGGCTGTCGGAATTGACGAGATTTACTGGATTTCGGTGAACCCGACTCGTATTATTAATTACCTCAAAGGGTCTTCGCGTTTCTCGCGGAATTATTCGCGTCGCGTATCGCGTATCGCGTACTTTATTGTTTAACGACGGCGGTTTTATCACGCGGCCGGGACTTCGTCTTGCTCGTTTCGCGTCCGAGAGACAAATGACCCCGAGCAAGGCGCAAAACTTCCGGACGTGCCGGGTAGCAACGATCCTGCCTCGGAAAACTAAAGGATGGCCGTCCTTGATCAGCCAATAAACTCAATCTTCTTTTAATTCGCGGGATCCGCCCTTCTTTTAGGCGCGGATATTACTACGCGCGTCGCGGTGACGTCGCGTTTGACTAAACGCCGCTGGCGTTACTCGCTCAGTAGTCTGAGCGGCTCGAAGTCCCGACGTTCTTCACACGGGGTCTCGGGTATCAAAGGATCGTATGTCCCATAGTTACCTCCCGAGTGGCTTTACCATACCGACTCGCATTTACCATTAAATTGTGGTGGTTATCTTCCGAGAGACCGCGTCTTATCTCCGGAGCGCCATCTCGACCTCCGGGTAATGCATTGTGGCGGATTGTGAGAGAATTACATTAAATATTCTATAACGCTCGGAATTGTGGCGAAATGTGGTACATTCGTCTGAAATAAACTAAAAATGATGTCAACAAAATATATTGTGGCAAATTGTGGTAAAATCAACTGAAATTAATAATGACTGACTTTCCTCGCGTGAAATGTGATACGAACTTATCAAATGCACTGAAAATGCTTCTCTCAATAAAACAA
>NW_012028429.1:0-576 GCF_000956235.1 Wasmannia auropunctata | reverse complement strand
ATTACGCGCCAGTTAGAATCTGGGTTACGCCTGATTGGCTGTAACATGCTTGCAGCAACGTATCGGCATGCTGTTGCCGAGTCGGCAGATGCCTGGAGGTGTGGTCACGAATTGCTCGTTTACATGAATCCACTAGAATCCCCCAGAATCTAGGTTTATTCTTAATTAATCGTTTATTACGATAGTTTGACGTTGCGCACGCATATAAACATAAAATAAAAAAGACAATACTCGTCCTGAACCATGGTGCAAGCCAATCAAATGAGATTTATAGAATAACGCTACTTTCGCGTATACGAGAAGTTACTAGGATAGTTATATCCTTCGAAAACGGCTCCTGCTTGGTTCAGCACGGTTTATAAGAGTATTATAAAAGAATATAAGATAATATACACGCGTTTCGCGTATGAACGACGGAATATTAAATATTAAAGAAATCTCTCGGGTTCAATGCTCTGTCATTGGCTGATTGAACTCGGAGTCCGCCATTTCGTGTATCGTGACGTCAGAATATGCTGTGTTACACGAATTGACCAATGAACGCAATTCGCGATTAGAGCTTAAGGCTTTTTCATT
>NW_012028428.1:5954-18521 GCF_000956235.1 Wasmannia auropunctata | reverse complement strand
TATATATATATATATTTTTTTTCATCATATGTCCCCCTTGATGTCCTACAACTTTTGTCTAAAACATTTTTCCATATCTAAAGTCGTTTCCAAGATATTAGGCCTGGGTCAGACTTTATAGACACCCTGTATATATCATACACAGGGTAACAAAAATGATTGGGACCGGTCAGAATGGCGAATTAACTCGGAAGGAAGACGTTTTTAAAAAAAATGTTTCTAACAAAAATTGTAGGATAGGGCAAAGACCATTAAAGGTTGTTGCTCTTATTTTCATTTTTGAACATTTTTATTTTTTTAAGAGAAACAACCTCCAATAGTCATGATCTTTTGACATATATTCAAGCTCATGATTCTAAACAATATTCAAAAAGTTTTAGCCATTGTTCAGACCCCTTGGATAATGCTAATGCCGATGGTACTGTAACTTTCAAGCTTCATAACACGAGATTTACTTAATCAAAAAATACTTTATTATAGTGCTTTGGAAAGTTCTTGACCAGTTATTGGAATCTAGTATCAAGAATAAGGTGTTCCATTTAAAAAAAATTAAAGTGACCTTGGCGACATCACCCAAGGTCAAACCGATAAGACCAGTAAATAGATTTTTTAAAGCCCTATAACTTTTGTCTGAAAGATTTTTTTGTAAAACGTCTTCCTTCCGAGCTAATTCGCCGTCCCGACCTTTTTGTGAGCATCTTGTATATATTGTACATATATATTTAACAATATATATATATATATATATATATACATCTCTAATCGTAACAATCTCATAATGCTGATTTCAATGACATATGTTGTCAAGGACATAACTCTAATTGTAAGCAACATTTAAGAAATTTTTGCTGTCGCTCGGCGTCTATTAAAAAATTATTAATAAAAATTAATTACTCTCTAGTATTTCGGACATGATGCAGTGTACATTTACATACAATTTCGACTTCATATTAGAAAATGAAATATATTCCTTTTATTTTCTAATATGAAGTCGAAATCGTATGTAAATGTACACTGCATCGTGTCCGAAATACTAGAGAGTAATTAATTTTTATTAATAATTTTTTAATAGACGCCGAGCGACAGCAAAAATTTCTTAAATGTTGCTTACAATTAGAGTTATGTCCTTGACAACATATGTTATTAAAATCGGCATTATGAGATTGTTACGATTAGAGAGCCTCTATATAATCAGAGTGGCGCCATACGGCTATCACTTTTGATTTCCGATATTTTATGTGTAGGATAGACTGAGATAGACTGTTTGATAGATTGAGTGAGATATATTCTCTTTCTCTCTCACAGGATTTGGTTTAAACATGGCGTAACTCCTCTTATGGCGCCACTCTGAGTAGAGGT
This sequence comes from Wasmannia auropunctata, assembly GCF_000956235.1. NCBI lineage: Eukaryota > Metazoa > Arthropoda > Insecta > Hymenoptera > Formicidae > Wasmannia > Wasmannia auropunctata. The sequence continues at coordinate 17,162 of NW_012028428.1, read as the reverse complement.
TCTCCTCGAGGCTCTCTAATCACGATTATGCAGTTCTATCTTTCTTTTTTGCTACATACATATAATGTGAAGTGTTTCAATGTTAATTTAAAAAAAATTAACTTATTACCAAAGAATAAAAATATATATAAGTTCTTTAAGCAAGTTTAAAATAATCAGCTAAAAAACTTTCTAAACATTCTAAAAAATAATCAGTTTTATATCCCTTTTACACTTACAATTTCAAAATATGACAAATGATATACCTATAAAATATGATAATAAGGTATAAAAGTGTTTTCTAACATGTATAATTCTTGAAAAAATTTTTTATTAAATTTTTTTTATAAATCAAGTAAAAAAAGCACTTTTCATCAATATTTAAAAGTTTCAAAAATGAGGAACGTAAATTTTTAAAAGTTTCAAAATTTGAAAATTGTACCAAGTTTTCATAATTTTTTATAGTAATTATACTCGCTATTGTAGGAATTTTACAACAGTTTCGTCATTGATTGAATTTACCTTGGATAGAGGCAGAGAAAGGTGAAGATGGTTGATCGTTATTAATTAATTCTGCAGCGCTGGTGGTGATGGTGCGGTAGTGATCAGTTTCAGATTCTGTCTTGAGTCCTCGATGAAGATCCAAATCCCAAAGTTGAAGATCTTCTTCACGCACTGATGCACTCGAATCTGCTTGAAAACTTGACGAAAATGTATCACTACTCGACACTTCTGGACTAGATTCTTGAAGATTTTCAATATACTTGTTGCTCCACCTTCTCCGTACTGCTGCGACAGGTATCCGTGGCATTGTTTGCAGCATCTCACCATTCACCACCACCTTTTAACTCTTCTCTTCTTAATTTCTATTACTAGTATTGTCCGTATTTTCAATGTTTTTGAGATTAATGAAGAATTGTCTTTAATAATCTCTATGTAAGATTTACAAAACAATCATGGATAAAAATATCGTCTATAAAAACTGTCAATGTAAGATTTTTTCTTCATGTCCTTTAAAAATCGATGAAAACCACAAAATCACAATTTTTTTCATACAATATTCTGAAGAAAAGAGAAATCGAGATTAGCGCTAAAAATTGATCTTACATTCGTTCTTCTTTTCATATGTAATGAATTTTTTGCATTTCATTTCTCGTGAAGAAAAAAATAATTTAAGCATATTTATACATTCATATTATATGTATATATGCCAATTTACAAAATAGCGTATTCAAAAATTCAAAAATCTAAACATCCAAAAATCAAGTATAAGACTTGTTTAAACTTTCCAAGTAGACCTAAAGACCTTAAAAATTAACAAATGAAAACCTACGCATATTATAGAATCTATTCTATTTCACTTAGAAATTTTATTTAAAAAAGATTTTAAAAGAAATAGCTGGATGAATAAATACTTTATAAACTTTTGAGTGCACAGTATGATAAAAATATAAAAAATAGAGAAATACGTAAATAAAACACCTGAAGAATACTTAACAAATTTCTTACAGATTTCTTATAGATAAAACTTGTAAATAAAAATTATTTGATATTTTTTACATATTTTACACATTAGAATATTATCGAGCAAGATCCGCTTTAACCATGTTGGCGTTCTTCTTTCTTAATTACTTGTAACATTCTTCGGTCCTATCCTGATACTTAATTATTGATATTTTTTAGTTCACAAAATATTAACTTGGAACAAGTTTAAAATTTATTTATTGTTAAATTAATTGAAGTTAACAGAGTTCCCCTACTGTCATTAAAGCAAGCAAACATTCGATTATTTTACCTCTGCTCAGTGATGATTCGAAATAGCATACAGTATGAAATGTACCGAAAAGCACCTTTTATTTAGATATTCAATGTATATATTAATCTCGTAATTGCTAAATAAGTATTACACAAATTTTTTGAGAACAGATATAAAAATTTAGAAATAATAGGCATTTAAAATATGTAAAATAATATATTTAATGTATCATATCCTCTATCTCTCTCTTTCTCTCTCAAATCATAAATAACTCTCTCATAAATCATAAATTTTCAACATATATGTATATTTAAAAATTGTAATATTAATACTATTTCTATACATTTGAGATATAATCATTTATATTTTTTAAACAAAACCATACAATTTTTCTTACATATTCAATTATTCTCTAATTATATTTCTTTGTATGTAAAAATAATTAAATAATTTAAAAAATCAGTAATTTACAAAGTATTTTATATTTTATTCTACATAATATTTTGATATAAAATATGAAATACCTCCTGAAATATTCATTTTTCGATGACTTTATTTTCATATTTTTGTACACAAATTATTGTACAAAAATACATAGTTGCTTAAATAAATATATAAATGCACACTGTCAATTTATTTAACTATTTGGGATTTTTGTATATTACGTAATTTATATGTAATAAACATTCATAATATTTGTTCATAATATTTGTTCATAATAGTAAAGATAAATGAAAACATATACACACAATTTTCAAAAATTACTATTAAAAAATCCTTCTATATTAGGAAAAATTTTAAAATTTATACAATTAAAAGTTAGCATAGCATAATATTATTGTTATCTTCAATTATTATATATATATATATATATATATATATAATACAATTTATAACATATAATTAGCACAGACATTTATATATATTACAATTTTATATTATTTTTTAAATAAAATTCTGTTATTTCATTTTTAAATTTTCAAAAAAAATCGTAAAGAAAATTTATTTTATTATTCTCTAGTACAATATACATATATAGAGAAAATTATTGCTTCAATATAATATTAAAAAATATCTATGTAACCTTCAAATGCCTGTCGAAAATTTTCTTTTAACTTTCTTTTATAGTCTCCTATATTCTGATTCTCCGAATTCTTTTAATTCCAGAAAAGCAGGTTTCTCAACTACTTCCTGACATAAATACGTTTATAATTAAAAATGTGAAATGCTTTAGTTTGTCTAGTAAGTATATAAAGAAATTTATATAAAAATACATTTTAGAGTAACATACCATTATTTTAAAATAACATGATGTAATAACAGAAATAAATTTTATGGTGATCTTTTCTCATGGAAATTATATATGATAGAACATAAGGAAAGAAGTATCGAGGTCAGCATCTTTCTTCGCTCCACTTTTCCATTTGCGATTACTACATCCTTTGCTCTCCATAGCTCCATTTTTCTCTTGATGTATTTCTTGTTATTAATATATCTTTGTATAAATATATTATCTATGCGTTATAATTTATTTAATTGTTCTTTTTATTACTTTTTGTTATTTTCTGTCGTACTTCTATTCTCATTTATCAAGGACATAATAAGTTGTTTATCATGATTGATTATCATAATTATCACATGACACAAAATAAATAATGAATTTGTTATACACATATACACGCGCAAGTGTGCATATGTATGCACGCACACAAAATTATTAGAAACTATCTAATGTGTACTTTTAAAACACATATGTGCCAAAATACAGATTTATATTACAAATAGAAATAAATAATAAATGTAATTATGTAATTCTTATTTTATTTTATTTCGTATTTGTATTTTTAATATTTTGAACAAATGGTTTCAAAATATATGCACATACATATATTCAAATCTACCATTCTTTGTTTACTTTCATCATTTCCTTATATTTTGGTATTTTGTTTCATTGTTTTTTTTTTTTACTATATTTTTTATAAAATAAGGAATTGTAAAATTAAGAATTTCAAACCATAGATATTCAAATATCATATATAAATTACTAGAACGGAAAAATTAAGAGATTCGAAAAGAGAATACCTACATATTATAAATTTTCGAAATTCTTATGTTATTATGTGCCAATTGGAACAGAAATGCGAGATAAAATCGAGGATAAAACGAAAGAGAAGAAAAAAATGCAGTAAACGAATGTCCATTTTTTTCCTTGGTTATTCAGGTCAGCCAAGATCCTAAGCGAAGCAGCTGCTGCTGCATCATCATCGCGTTGCAGTGAGTGTTCACTAGTGGGGGTGTAACGCGTTACACACGCACGTGTTCTCTCAACAGACACGCACAGAAGAATGGCTCCGACGCCATCAACGCATCACGACTCGCCGCGCGAGCGCGCATACAACGATACAACGTATCGCCATTTTACAATATCATTGTCTTTCACTGTAAAATTTAGTCCTCAAAGTGATAGGTTAGTCGTTAAGTGCGACAGTACGATAGATTTTAAGGTCGTTCAGATCTTTTAATTTTTGGATGTATGATTTTTGGATTGTTGAAACTCAAGCTATGTTTCATTGTTAATTCGTTGACTCTAGATACCTACAATAATGCATAATCGCTCACAAAATGATCACATCGACACAAACACTTTCATACGATTATTCGCACATAACATATTGTTATACGCACATCTATTATCCGAAATTCATTAACTTTCAATGACAGAATTGAAAGCCGCAATGAGGGACGCAACGAGCGTTGAAGTTACGACTCCGACGGTTCACCTTCGACTGAGGCCAGGCGGATCGTGGTGGAGTCGCTTGAGAGTTGAGAGTGGAACGGCAGACACAAGAGAGAGCTAGCGGCACCAATAGCAACGACTTGCCGAAGCTAAGTGGATTCGTTTTTGGAACTTTCACTGTCAACGCGCGCCTTGTACCGCAGTGTGCTTTGTGGCTGAATAAACCTGCACGCTAGCTCCTGTGCTTATAATCGATTCTGAGTTTCACCAATAGTATGATTTAGTTAAAGTAGAGCGATTTACCAGTTTCTCTTTAACTATATTTAGTTCATATTATAGTTCAACTTAAACAAAAAGGTGAAGTTATATTAATGCAATATAGAATTAACATAACTAGCTGCAAGATTCGAAGGAACTGACCTAGATCATGTTTAAACATTTTAGTGCGTTGATTATAAGTTAGATTATAAGTTAGAAATTTTCATCGTTAACTTTAATTAGTAAATTTCCAAGTAACATTTTTAAAAAATCTATATTTTAATGATTTCTTTAAATTTTAAACTATTTAGATTTCACAAACTTTAAAACGTATTTGTATTATTATTAGAAATTTTTTTATACTTTGGATAATACAGTTTGTTACACTTCTTAGTTTCAACAATTGTAATCACACATAAGATGATATTTAAAACTGAGAGCACAGTATCTAATAAAAAAGAATTTCCTAGCAATCGGTGAGTAGGAATAACTAAACTATTTGACCTCATTCACCTGTTACATACTGTGCGAAATTGGCGAATGAATACGAGGCATCTTACACGTGCACATACGCACACAATATACGCGAGAACGCGTTGCGCATGTCGGGATAGTTACGAACGCGGGGGAGCATTGAAACGGGGCTGAGAGCTACTATTTAGCTGGGGGCTATCGGGGTGGGTCATGGTCAGAGAAAGGAGGGCAACCCTCGCTGTACCCAGGCAAGCCTGGACAAATATGTCATACCAACCAGCATTTCGGAAGCACTGCATCCGAAATTTTCTACATATAATATAAAAATGTAAAAAAACAATTTAAATTTTATCTTTTCGAGAGTATAATAATATTATGCAACAAAAAATAACTTTTGTCGAGCACAAGAACAAAAATAATTGTTTTCAGTAGAGTTTTGGACACTGAATACGATCCCGTTTACGAAATTGCTTTATTATGTTAATTTTGTAAAATCTGCGATTAAAATTGCGAAAAAGGACGATTTTAGTGTATTTTTACATGATAACAATATATTTTAAAGCAATGATATATAACATATTGAAGTTTTATTATAATCAAAATTAAATATGGTGTTGGGATTCTCAGCCCTTAAAAGAAATTTGCTTAAAAAATATTTACAATAATTACAATTAATACAGAGTTCATTATATAAAAATTGCGACTTTGATAGATTATTAAGGATTTAATATGTTTCAATTGTTATTCAAATGTAAGGCTTTTCCAGATCATTGAATACTAATCTGACATTAAAGTTAATAAATAAATTTAAATTTATGTACATTTTTTATTTACATTTTTGTGTACATTTATGTACATTTTTTATTTACATTTTTATGTACATTTTGTATAAAAAATTCCTATACATTAATTACAAAAATTCGACCATTTATTAATTTGGTATTGTGATCATACTGATTTCCAATTTGAATTTAATTTTGACATTAGATTAGTATTCACTAAAAAAATTTTTTAAGTAGAAATAATATTTATAATTTAAAATATATTTAAATATATTTAAACAGAGTCTTAATAGCATATGTAACTGTGGTAACTTTGATGCAATAGATCCTATTAATCATAAATATTATTTCAATAATCGGCATAACAAATTGCTTTTAAAGTTTAGAATTCTAATAACATATTTAATTATAATTGCAATTAAACTTCAACATGTCGCATATTGTAATTGTACCAAATTTCATAAAATAGCCCTTTTTTACAACTTTAATTGAAATTTCTCAAAATTGTGATAGAACAATTTGATAAACAGAATCGTATTCAATACTCAAAAAACCTATGGAAAATGATTACCTTTGTTTTTATACAATTTTTTTGTTTAATAATTAACTTATAATATGTTTTTTGAATTCTTATAATCTTTTGTTTTATCTAATGTATCATAATAGAAATTTAAATTATGGAGTTTTATATAGAGTTTTATATTTAAATTATGGAGTTTTAGATAGAGTATTCATAAAATGTGCTTGTTTTAAATTGTAAATTCTTTGGTTAAGTTCATTTTTTTAGTAGAAATAATATTTATAATTTAAAATATATTTAAATATATTTAAATATATTTTAAATTATAAATATTAACAATCTAATAGCATATGTAATAGCGTATGTATAGTAGCATAACAGTCTTAATAGCATATGTAACTACAAAATATATACAAATATAGTCGTAAATGATTAAAAATATTTTTGAAAATTAAATTTTGCAGAAATAAATAAATTATAAAATTATACACTGTTAATTTTAAATAGATTTTACTTTATTAAAGTTTTATTTTAATATTTAGCACAAAAAACAAAAAATTAAAGAAGTTGAGATATACTGACTCTCACAACATTTTTATTAATTACGATTTTGTATATATTACAATTGTATTAAATGCAACATTTTACGTTTGTAATACAACTCTTAATGTTTTATTTTATATAGGCATAAATATCTCTCGCTTATACATTGTCTCGAATAATCGCGAATAATATTTCTAGTATTTTATATGATATGCAATAATCTTTATCAAAACTATTTTTACAATTTGTTAAAATATAAGCTGCGACGATTCAAAAAGGCATTTAAACTAAGAATTGAGTGTAAACGAACGTGAAACAAACGCGGACCGAGTGTTGGTTATGTTATTGCTTGGAAGTGGCATAATCAATATATTTTGTTATGTTAATTTTTTGGATAATTATTCGTCGTCCAATTAGTCGACGATTTTCTCAAACGACTTTCCCATGAGAAATGAATCAGGGTTATCTAATTTGCATTAACACTTTTAATAAAACAAATAATTTCAACACACCGTGAGAATATACGTTTATAACTATATGAATATTAATAAGTACATTTTATTATAAACAGAACGAAGCATATAATTAGTGTCCAAAAATTAGTGTTTTAATAACTAAACTTTTAACAAATATTACTAGTAATAAATAAACAAGTAATAATATAAATATTAATAAAACAAATATAAGAACAATATAAGGATATACATTTTAAAAGTTAATTCCGCTATTAGAGACATCAACGTATGTATACTGTGAATTGGTTCACCGCGATCAGATTTAAAATGACACTATTGTTAATTTCTTAATGTTGCGGAATTTCGAATTTGGAACGTGCCAATATAAAACTTTAAATTTGATACCATGCGATTTGCTTTAACTTAATTGTACTTTATTATATTGGTCTTTACTTCATGTGTAAAGAATTAATCACATGAAGTTTAGAAATTTTTCCGTTTTTAGTTTATAAAACTTTTTATTATTATTTATTAATTATATAATGTTCGTACCAACTACATAAAGGTTAATGTTAATTTATTAATTTAATTACGATTGATAAAAATCGAAAGTTCGAAACTAGTTTCGCTATAATGTTAGAAAATTAATTGAAATAAATTTCTTCTGATTCCTTCTAATGTTTGTCTTTGGCCGTTAATTCATATGTTTTAATTATTTTCAATAACAAGCTGAAGTTTGATTTTTGTTTAAAAGTATAATTTATATTACATAAATAATTGTTACAATGTAAAGAAAAAGAATAATAATAATCAACAAAAACCAAATTTGTAGATGATAAAAAATTGCTTATATATTTATAGAAATTTTGTTCATATCTCAAATAACAAGACAATGTCAAATTACGTTTCAATAATGTCTTATTAAATCGTCATTTTTATCATTAACGACGTTATTGACAATAAGACGTCTTTTGACGTTATTAAGATGTCACCTTGATACTTGGGATATTATATATATCTTATATTATTATGCTTTATATCACTTTGATAATTTTCTATAAAACAATAATAACAATATACATATTTATCGTGTAAAAAAGGAAAATGTAAAGACAGTAATAATAAAAGAATAAAAACTTTCAACATTGTGCAAACAGAAGTTGCGCAAAGTAAGAAAATTGTCGAAATTTGGATTATATGTACAGGTATTGGATACAAGAGAAAACAAAACAGTTATAAATTTGAATTATAAATTGTTATAAAATTTGGATTACGGATATATGAATATATACATATATATATATACAATATATATATGTATATATATATTCTAATGAAAAGATATATTAAAATATTGAATCTACAGTAAAAAGTGTTTTCTATTATAAATATTTCTCTATTTTTCTTACGTAATATTTATATGCATCTATCAATACAATTACACGTTTTGGATTTTTATGATTTTACATAATAAATTTTGAAATCTCTATTTTTTAACACAAGAATTAATTTAAAAAATTACATTAATTGTAAAGTATTATATCTCTCATTATTTTATATAATACATATAATATTCATTAAAAATTATATGTAAAATTATAAAAATTATATTAAAAAAAACAAAATGTTTATTTAATCTGATATATTTATATATAGATCCGAAGAATTTAAAAAAATGTTTTAATATGTAATACATCTTCATAATTTAAAATTTCCGGTTTTTTCATTACATTATATTTTACGATTATGTAAACTGAAAAGGAATTCAGAATCAAGATTATTTTATCTTGACAAATTAAGATTAAATATGTCTGTACTCGTAAAAATAAATAAAAAATAAATAAATAATATCACGCTAATTTTTTTTACAGATCTATAAAACTGTAAAACAGATCTGTAAATTAGTTAATAAAGATAAAGACTGAAACAAAATGAAAATGACTAATATTGAAATAATAACACACAAAATATGTTCTATAAGAAAATAAAATAAAAATTTAATTTACCTTTTATCTCAGCTAAATAATTGATTTACAGGTGTATGTTAATTGCATATTTACTTTCTTAAAATTACATTTATATACAATTTACGTTCAAATTTAGTCAGGATTTCTCATCTTTTTCTTCCATCATACGCGTATTCTTTCTCTCCTTTATTCTCTCGATCTCTCATCATAATTCTAAAATCACAATTCTCTCGTTCTCTTGCAAGTAATCCAGACTCCTGGCTCAAGGCCGAGAGTAGGCGCGAAAGGCACACCCGTGCATGTTAAAGCACGACTCTAATCGGTGATCCGTACAATGACGCTGACGTTAGTATTCCGTCGCAATTAACTACAACGATGTGATTCTGACGAAATATAATCCAGGCTACATCGTTTTTTTTTATAATCAAAGAGAATTATACTTCTAGTTCACATTAAATATAAAAATATTGAAATTCTATTCTATTCTTCGAAATATAATGCAGAATTGTAATATGATTGATTTATCTTTACTTCCAATTTATTTTATTAAGCTAGATACAAAAAAATGTTTACTAAATTATCTTTTCTATTAAACGAGAAAACTATAAACAAGTTTCCGTTATCTCTTTTACTATACTAATCCTAGAATATCACATGTAATAATGAGCATGCTACATTTGTCATTATTTTAAAATGTACACCAAACATTTTTTACAAATAAGGATATGAAAATATAAATAAATTGACAAAAGAGATGAGTTCTCATTTTTTAATCCATAAAATTAATTTTTAATTGCGTTGCAAAAAGCTTGTGCAAACAATATACAACGCATCTTTATTTACAATGTCCACATATATAATTAATAAAGTTAATGTTTTATGTAATAAACAATTATTTAAATTTTATATTGTATTTTTCTCATCGTTTTTTCTGTCTTCATTTTTATATATTAAAAAATTTTAATTTTATTTTATTAAAATTAAGTTCTATTCGAGTCACTATATTTAATTGTTGAACTTTTACTATAAAAGATTATTTTCCAGGACTTTAAAATATCTAATTCAAGACAGTTCTATTAGTTAAAGAAAAATGGAGAAAAATATATTAATTTTATTGTCTTCCTGACATATTACTTTCATGGCAATAGTTAAAAATTACCTAATAATTACCTTATTTTACTTATTGTGAATTTTTATTGAAATAAGCTGTTAAAAATATCTTTTACTTGAAAATACCATTCATGCACTTTAAAAAACTATTTAGTTTAATTTTTTTATTAAAAATAATATGATTTTATTTAACTAAAGTTCTTTTCCGTTTTCTTAATATTTATTTATTTATTGCAAATATTTTTTCCTTTGTTACGTCAAATTTTTGATTGATCCGTCATATTTATCATTGTTGCGGATTGATTAAAAAATTATAAAATTGATAAATTTAAAAAACAAATAAAGTACAATGTAGACAACAAAGTTCGTTTATATTATGCTTTATATTTGTTCCGATAATCTGTATTTTTCTTAGATGTTTTTTTAAATATCTAAAAGGATGGTAATTTAGAGTTAATAAAATCATATTAAACACACACACACACACACACACACACACACGCACGACACGCACGACGCGAGCACACACACACACACACACACACACACAACGCACGCACGCACGCACGCACACACACAACGCACGCACGCACGCACGCACGCACGCACGCACATTATACATATACC
>NW_012028428.1:1242-3951 GCF_000956235.1 Wasmannia auropunctata | reverse complement strand
TTTTTTTAATTTCCTTCAATTAAATGCGTTATATTTTGAAATCTGAATGTGTAACGACTGATTCCAGTAACTGTAACAATTGACCCCGCATATGAGGTCGGTTGTTACAAGTTGCATCATTTTACATTTTCCATTAATACAACCAAATTAGTTATATTATTAAATTATAAAAATAATTTCTATGTTGTTGAAGCATGTGGCTATTGAAAAATATCTTTGCGGTATTTATTTCATTTATTAATTACATGTAAAAAATTCATTAAAAAAATGTATCAACCAGCCCCGGTCTCCCCTACTTTTAAATGTTTCTTGTGATGATTTTGTTATCACATACGTCAATCTACACAAAAATCCATATCATGTACACACAAAAGTAAATGTACAAAAAAGGATTAGATACAAAGATTCTAAAAATATTTATAAATTCGAATGTGTGTGTTGAGATTATAGAATAAAATTGTTATAACAAAAAACTCGGGTATATTAAATTTTTATATCCAAAAATAATATTTCATTACAATTGTGTATCCAATCATTTAGCAATTTAACTGTGAAGAATGCATACGTGCAGATTTATTAAACTGGTAATTTAAAAAGCATTTTTAATGTTTCAAGTAATTTTAATATCTTCAATATCTTTTTGTTCATCATTATACATAGACAAATGTTTAAATTTATGTATCTTAGTAATTTTTAATGAAAATATTGGGTAAATATTATTCTTCATCATGTTACTATAAAAAATATTGGCATTCTCAATAATATCAGTCAAATTACATCAGTTAAATGACACTATTGCTATAATTGCTATTAAAACATTTTTCGTATATTCGAAATTATTAATAATTTTCAATTTTAATTTAGATATTTACAGATCAAATTGTGTAAAAATATTAGGACAATATAATTTTTGACTAAAAAAGAAACAAACGGCATTTTGTATGTTAGGCGTAAAAAAACGTTGCGCAACAGAAGCATTTTCATTAACACGACCATACAAAAAATATCTGCCATTTCTTGGGAGTAATACGTCAACATTTTTAGCACAATACCTTATAAATGTGTAATTATATTTACATATTATTCGATGGTTACACATTTATAAAGTATCGTGCTAAAAATGTTGGCGTATTACTCTCAAGAAATGGTAGATATGCATTTTTTGTAAGGTTGTGCTAATGAAAATTCTGTTGCGCGACGTTTTTACGCCTAACGTGCAAAATACTAACGTACAAAAATATTTATATCTCAGAAACGGTTGATCTTTCGACTTATGGTCACTAAGAATTTTTTACTCACAATCAGTATATAATGTGTATTATCTATTATGTAAACGCTGAATGGTTTTTTTAAACACCCTGTATATATTGTATATACAGGGTGTCCGGTACTCAATAGTAAAGTGTTTGTGGGCAGAGTGGACAAACCTGAAGCTTCGTAAATTACACTAAGGAAAGACTACAGAAATCTAACATTATTTTAAATTTGTTTCGGTTGAAAACAAAAATAAACACTGTAACAACATACTCCGTCATAATCAGTCGACTTATGATATTTACACATTTTAATTGTTGCTTAAGTAAAAAATATATTTCAAGACCTTAATATAACTAAGTTATTACTTATAAAATATAGATTCTAAAAAAATAGTTGGAACTGTAATATAATTCCTAACAAAAACTCTTTTTAAAAAAAGAAAAAAATTTACGTAAAGTATATAAAAAGTATCGTACATTACATTTTTCCTAAACCAAAAATATTATTTTAACAAATAAAAGTTGTCCAAAAACGAATTGTCCAAAACTAAATATGAGATAATACAAGTTGCCAAGTATTTCATTAGACATAGAGACAAAAACATTTTTTTAGTTAATCGTTTAAACCATCCAAAAGTATATGCAGCAAAAGTTTAATGCCATTGTCTTTCTAAATAAATTTAAGTTTCATAAAACGAACTTAAAGTGACTAAAATGTCCAATGGGATCATAATGAAGCAAAAACTTGACGTGCCCGCATTTTATATACATCCTATGAATTAATGCAATCCAGGCACGCCAAGTTTTTGCTTCATTATGATCCCATTGGGCATTTTAGTCACTTTAAGTCCGTTTTATAAAACTTAAAATTATTTAGATAGACAATGGCATTAAACTTTTGCTGCATATACAGGGTGGACCATTTTAATCCATCTAGTCGAATATCTCGAAAATCAAGCCTGGGAAAGAAAAATTTTTTAGACAAAAGTTGTTTGGTTTCGAAGGGGACATAAGATGATAATATTGGTTTGACCCTGAGTGGCGTCGTCAAAGTCAGGACAAGGTCACTTTAAATTTTTTAAATGAAACTCCCTATTTTTCGTTACATATTCTTGTAGCTTATTTCGAGAGTTTTTCAAAACACATAGATAAAATGTATTTTAATTAAGCAAATCTTGAGTTATGAAGCTTGAAAGTTACAGTACCATCGACATTAGCATTATCCAAGGTGTCCGAACAATGGCTGAAACCTTTTCAGTGTTGTTCAAGATCATGATCTTGACATGTGTCAAGGCCATGATCATTGGAGATTGTTTCTTTTATTTTCATTTTCGAAAATTATTTTAATATTTTGGAAATAAGAGAAACAATCTCCAATGATCATGGGCTTGACATATGTTGTCAAGATCATGATCCTGAACAACATTGAAAAAGTTTCAGCCATTGTTCGGAC
>NW_012028428.1:0-510 GCF_000956235.1 Wasmannia auropunctata | reverse complement strand
GTTGTGCTCCCGCACCTACCTTGACAACAGATTTTAAAATACCGCCAAAAATAAAAACGGCGGTGAATCGGGCGCCGTCGCGCCTCCTGTGTTCCCGCGCCTCCTGCGTTCCCGCGCCTCCTGCGTTCCCGTGCGCTGCGCGCGCAACGACTCTCATTGTGTTCTGTTCGCTTGCCTAGACAACAGTGCCCGTTATCACATTTTCTGCTTTTGGTTTATTTGTAGATTTTTTGCGCTATGTCGAAGCACAAGGACAAGAAGAAAAGTTCGAGACACTCGAGAGAGGATGGAGTATCTCGGAAGCATCATTCTCGTGTTAAAAGGTCGCGAGATAGATCGCGAGATCGCTCGCGAGACCGTTTCCATGGAGACAGATCGCGATCATCGGCAGATTTCCAGCCTTCGAGGGAGCCTTCTACTCGACGTTCGGAATCTAAAGAGAAGTTCTTAGAGATCCTTGACTATGCTCGGGAGTATTTTACCCGCCGAGGCCCCGTCCTTAACCCATTC
>NW_012028427.1:11779-15870 GCF_000956235.1 Wasmannia auropunctata | reverse complement strand
CTAAGGGGTGTTCACCCCTTAAAAGTGCGATCGGGCACGAATTTGCGGTAGCTTAATTTTTGGTTTTGTCTAGAGAATAACATATCAAAAGCTCATCGAAATCGGAGGCGGACACCTGGGTAACTCTCCTTGTTAGACATAAATGATAACCGTAGTTAGCACGTTGCTTCTCAAATAGAAATTCTCAATTGCCCGCACACAGCTGAACAAACTGTTGAGCCTCTCTTAATATAGATTATCAATCGTTTTATCAATCGTTCGCACACAGCCGAACCACTAAACCTCTTTTTCTTGATACCAATGTATCACGCACACAGTGATACTAATAATGAGATTAGAGCTGGTATCCCACTTCTGAATTTGTAGAACACAAATTACGTACACAAACAGCTGTAATTAACGTATTGAACAGCTTTATTCGATAAATTAATGAGATACTAACAGCCAAATTTTATATATATTCTTATTCCATTTTTTAATCTGACGATCGTCCTCTTGCTCGTCATTTCAATCGCTCGCATTACTTATTATATACGCTTGCAAAAGACTTCACGCATCAATCTTTGCATATTATAATTTTGCACTACAGATAACGTAAAGAGATGAATTTAGAAAATATCAGTTGCAGCGGAAAAATAATTTTGAAATCACTTTCTTTATATTAAAGTGATTTCTTAACATTTTTTTATTATATCTCGAAAACTATTCGAGATATTAAAAAATGTTTTACACAAAAGTTTTATGACAAAATCATATGTATTTTATTACGTCGATAACATATTTGAAAAATAATTAATTTTTTTTAATTTTTGAAAATTTTTGTAAATAAATTTTTTTTTTAATGATGCCGTAAGTGAAAAAAGGTAATTTTACTGTAAAATTTTTGTTAAAACATTTTTTGTTATCTTGAATAGTTTTCGAGATATAACAAAAAAAATTAATTTACATATAAAGGGTGGTTTCACATCTTAAAACCGTTTTTGGGCCTCAACTGCTATTTTCTAAATTCATCTATTTAGGTAACCTACATATGTAAACAGTTCCGTTAAGATCAAAATTTAACACTTCGCGAGGTTCCCTTGTTAGTTATAAATGTTGAACTCGTGTAGCAAGCTACAGATTTGATGAATTACCTAATCTATTTTTTTCCATGTAGTAAAGTGAAATTTAATAATTAACATAATATAAAAATAATTTCAACTAAGAAATGATCTGAAAGCAGTTATATTCATAGAATAAAAATAAACTGTGATTTATGAAATATATTCTCTTTGTTTATAACCAAACTGCGTTATTTTATTACATAATATAACAATATTAATAATACAATTTACATACATTCTCTCTAAAAACGCGTGATTAATTATTACACGATATATTAATTATTACGTAATAAAGAGATTTCCAACTTTGTTTAATTTTATTTACGATATGTGAGTAATCGCTTATGTTTTTAGTGCCAAAAAAATATCTGGATGAACGAGTGAAACAGAGCAATTTTTATAGATTAGTCAGTGCATATAGAACTCATGGACATAAACAAGCCGACATAGATCCTATTTCTACTAGCAAGCCACAGTTATTATCTGAATTGAAACCAAAAAATTTTGGACTAAATTTATTAGATAAAGTCCATTTTCGAGGAATTTTGTTTACACAACAAGATGAAGGAACAGTCGAAGAAGCTATTCGATTTTTACATGCTATCTACAGCGATAACATTGGAACTGAATTTAGTTATCTTGAGGTAAATAATTTGCAAATTTGGTAGAATTTCAAGTAATTATTTATATTTAACGAACATCACACCGATGTATGTTATCGACCTTGATCTTGATGTATGTTATAAAGATGAGGGTATACTGATTAACTTTTCCTTAATCGGCGGTCTCGTATAGTTTTCGAGATATAAATAGTAAAAGATTCAATTTTATGATTTTATTGGATAATTATTTAGTATAATATAGAAGCCACCTTCGATGACCTTAATCTTGGCATATACATATGTCAAGGTCATGATCCTGAATGACCTTGAAAAGATTTTAGTCGTCGCTCATTGTTCGTTAAAAAGTTATGAATGAAAAAATCCATGAAAAAATTGAAAACTCACGAGAAACAGTACAATTATTAAAACTTCGTTTTACCCCGTAAATAGAGGTGGGTGCGGAGTAGATCTCGTTTCGCGTAGAAAGTTGAAAACACATGTGGAACAGTACAATTATAGATCTTGTTTTGTCCTATAAGCAGGGATAAGTGTGAAGTGGACCTCGCTTCGCTTGACATTTGGAAAACCTATGTGAAAGAGTACAATTATACAATTTTTCACGCAAAGCAAGGTCCACTCTCTCTCTCTCTTCCCTGTGTAGTAGAGAGAATCAGCGTAAAATCTTTCCATTTGAACACCGTTGTACGGTGTAATATAATAACGCGCAGTGTTCAATCATATGATCGTCGTATTAAGGGGGTATTCTAGTGTGAATGTTCGTTTTTAAGGTAATTTTTGAGAATTAATTTTATAAAAACGGTTAAACCTATAGATGTAATGTTTTGTTTTTACATTTATACATATTTTGAAGTAACAAATTTTTTTAATGCTTTTTATTGAGAATTACACACGGTACAAATGGACACGCAGGTCATGTTTTAAAATTCCTCTTCTATCGGGCGTAGTGATTGCGGCCGTCCTTGTCATCTCAAATAAACGAATTTTTTTTATTTTATTCCTTACAAATGTGATTATCGCTCGAACCTCTATTAAATCATTTGAAGAACAATTGAACAAATGACGATGCTTGAAAAAAATAGTTCAATTTTTGATAAAAAATATTTAATTTTCACGGTCTGGAAAAATAGTAATTTTCAAGAGATCAAAAAGTTGAAGGTTCAGGCGATAGCCTAATATATACACTATATACAAGATGTCCCAAAATTGGCGCATTAGGAGGATGTGATACTTTGTGCTAAAAGGAATAACTTTTTCCTTTAGCAAATTTTGATCTGACAAGTAATTTTGGCAGAAGAGCTGGTTAAAGTTAATAATCGCTCTTGTCCATGCAGCGCTCAGGGCCGGCGCTCCTCCATTCACTTGTTCCTAATCTTTGGCTAATATTTACAAGTAACGTTTTAAGTGTGTGAATATTCGGAAGACCCCAGAGATAAAAAATGTCGCGTATTTAATTGGAGCCTTCCAAAAATGCGCATATAATTATTGCAAACAAATGCTCAATTATTTGTCGTTGACGTTTTGAATGAGCGTTATTGAATATTTTATATTATTTAGCGACATGATCAAGGAGATGTGTGCATTTTAAAATACTAATAAAATGTAAAATTCTTTACATGAATATTAAGATTTTTACAAAGTTGAGCGCGACCGCACAATTGCATTAATTTTCGATGAAGTTTCAAATGTATGCAATATAATATTGAAAAACTTGTAAAAACGGTTTTTATATTAATTAACGTATACAATACTTAAAAAATATATATTTTTATTTTTAATAAATGTCTTTTAATCTTTTAATATTAGTATTACAATACTAATATAATAATATCGTAAATAAACAATTTTTTTAAATAAAAAATTGCGTTATAAATGTTGATTTTTTTAAAGTAAAATATCGGATATCAATTTCGATATTGTAGAAGGCAAAAAAATAAAACATTTGAAAGAGCTATGTAGGTTTGGTTTTCCCGGTCTGCTGCTGCATAAGTTAACAATTCTAAAATTTCAAAAATTCATAACTGGAAAATTTTAGGTGCATTGGGACTAACGCAAATTAAGGCACGTATATTTTTTTGTCTATAGAATTACCAAAAAAATTGATATCAAAATCCGAGATACATGTCGTAATATCACTCCTTTGTTAAACGTCGCTTATTATATTTAATTATTATAAAAATATATGTAAAAATTACTGAAACAAGAGTACTAAAATATCTTATACTTATACATATACGTAACAAAGAAATATAACTTTGTTCAATTTAAAGTACTTTAGCGGAATTTACTAATTGTAAGCACAATGATATTTATATTTATACGTGAAATAGTATTTACTTTTTAACAATAGTGGATTAATGACAAAATA
>NW_012028427.1:616-1724 GCF_000956235.1 Wasmannia auropunctata | reverse complement strand
ATGAGAAAAATACAAGGGTTACTTCAAAATGCTGTAACTTTGTGAAAAAAAATCGTAGCGACTTGTTTATTTTTTTCGAATTAAAGAGAAAGATTCCAACTTTATGACGCTGGAAACCGCATCCCCGGGAAAAATTTTAGCAAGTCCGTGCACTCGTTCAAACTTTGCAATTTTCAGTGTGGCAAACATGCTCTCAGATTTAAGAGTTTACAGCAACAGGGGTGTATTAAATTTAAAATCGACTCACAGTATCTTAAAGTAGAGATTTCAAGCTTTCATTTGAAAAAAAGTTCATCATTTTATGATGATTTTTCGCGGAGTTACCGTTAACCAAAGTTGACCAATTTTGGCTCAAAATTTTTCTATGCCATAATTTTTTTGTAGCAGTGTATATATATATATATATTATTCACGCGCTCGGCAAGCTCACGCTCGCACGGGCGTGGATCAAAAACGGGAAATTGGTATTAATTTCGGGAGGGAAGGTGTTAGCCCCCTTAATAATATCCCTCCGGCGATCAATGTAGAGTTGCGACGCTAAGTTTGGCGCCAGACGTGCTCGATGGCGACGTCACTCGCGAAACATACGACAACGCGGAAAATTCGCATACACGCTAGACGTTACCCGAAGTTAACAAATCCTGGAGCTCCTCCTGAGGTCGATCGCGTGAGAACCGGTCGGCTCTACCTAACGGCAGAAGGGCAGGGCGGAAACCAAGGGTGATTTGCGCTATGTTCGTAGAGATGATGATGATCGGGCGAAAGAATTTGTGCTTCCAACTTAAAGTAACAAAGTCATTTAATTAACACGTGGCATGACGATAAGAAATAGCAAATAATAAAGTAAATAAAAATTGGACAAAGTTTCTTAGAACAGAAAAGGATGAGAGGCAAGAAAAGATCTGTCGGTCCCAGACCGCGCACGCTAGTAAACGTGACAGTGAATGCGTCGGCGGGAGTAAGTACACTCGCACGCCTGAAACAAAAGAACGCTTAGATCGCGTAACGCAGCCAAAATAAAGTCTATCGAAATAACGCGTAATCGGAAATAATAAAGAAAACGCGAACTTAACAATATTAAACTCGGACACTATAAAGTACTCGGTCT
>NW_012028427.1:0-596 GCF_000956235.1 Wasmannia auropunctata | reverse complement strand
AGGCGAACCAGATTTTTTCTTTATGTCCGAACGGTGTTCATTAATTCTCGTTCGTAATTGTCTCTTAGTTTGGCCAGTGTAAGAAGCATCACAGTCCAAACAAGAAATTTTATATACCACGTCTTGGTGGCACATAGGATCTAATAAATCTTTTCCCCTTTTTATGTATTTATTAAGCGTATTTGGAATGGAAAAGGCCGGTTTTAAATTGAATTTTTCAACTATAGGCCTAAAAGATTCAGAGACAGTTTTTACATATGGTATTGTGAAAAACCAATTATTTTTTTCATCCGTCCTGTCATTATAACCTTTCTTATGTTTATCCTTAACTGCAAATCGTTTTAATCTAGTATTAATTGTCGAGAAAATAAAAGGGAGAGGATATCCGTTATTTAGTAATGTGTGTATTATGTCAATTAAGTTGTCACGATGGAATCGTGGG
Organism: Wasmannia auropunctata; assembly: GCF_000956235.1. Lineage (NCBI taxonomy): Eukaryota > Metazoa > Arthropoda > Insecta > Hymenoptera > Formicidae > Wasmannia > Wasmannia auropunctata. The sequence goes on along the minus strand of NW_012028427.1, from coordinate 154 downwards.
TGGGATAACAATAGGATTCTGTCAACCATACCAGTAATCACTCCACTCTTATGACACTTAGGATGTTGAGAATGAAAATTCAAAAATCTGCCCGAACATGTCGGTTTTTTGTATCTATCAAATATTAATTTCTGATTGTCAATAATAATGCTTA
>NW_012028426.1:12932-13909 GCF_000956235.1 Wasmannia auropunctata | reverse complement strand
CATTGATTTAACCGGAGTGGAGGCCAGTATAGAATTCTAACAAGGCGTTTGATTTTTTTCGTTTGGGTATTGGTTTCATATATCCTTCGTCTACTCCCGAAAAGAACGATTTGTTCTCGACCATTTCATCGTCAGCGATATTTTCAGCAATTCGTTTTAGAGGCTCGATGATGGGCTTAAAATGTCTCTCCAGCGCGATATCTTCTTCCATTCTGCCAATTTTCAAGGCGCGATATTTTTTGCGAATGGAATCGCTCGTTTTTTCAGTCTGTTGCGCTATTCTCTCGCGATTCTCCATGTCGAGAATGATGCAATCGATGTATCGACAACAACTAACCATGTTACGGTATCGCAAAGTCATTAAATCCTTTTCTATATCGCCCATTGACAAGTGCACTGTCCTTGTCTATAACTAGAAATCCATACTTTTGTTGCCAGCAATTGTGACACAATTTACAGATCTCCTCGTAAAACATGTCGGTGTTTACGAGATCGTTGTACACATGTTTCAGATTTGTACCATCCTGTTTGAACAGGATCAAAAAATTCGTGTTGTCGCAAATAAGATGCTTCGGTATCTTTGCATAAGTCTGACAGAGATAGAAACTGTCAATGGCCGCGTGTCGACCCATTGCAAAGTATTCTCTTATCGCATCTTGCTTGTCGCTAGCCACGTCATCAAAGATAAAGATGGAATTCGGAAGCGCTTCGTTTGGAGGGATGATGTCGCTATTATTGGAGAATGTATAATATCAATTTCTTTTATCAAGGTCAATAACTTTTTCAAATATTGATATTTCGGTTGTTGCAATGATTTCGAGTACACATACACGTTCTCAAAGCGTACACAGTGCGGACTCTCCAACAAGCTTATCAGCACGTTTGTCTTGCCGCAGTTTGATGGACCACAGATGATACCGCGTATAGAAATCGGTAGCATGTTTCCATGTTTACGTATCTTTTTATCAGACATTAAC
>NW_012028426.1:0-469 GCF_000956235.1 Wasmannia auropunctata | reverse complement strand
TGCCACTTATACTTGCGAGCGAACTTTACCCGTCTATCATACTAGGGCGGACGCACCGTGCGAGGTGCAAATTTTCGTTAACCTACCAGGACAGCTTCAAAACTGCGAAAGGAGACGCGTATTATCAAACACCACGTTGTGGATCACACTAGCGGAACCGCAAACCTGGTTATATTCAACCGTTCAGGAGCAAAAAATAAACATCGAGTGTAATAACCAGGCGGAAGAAAAAATTTCTATACGCGGAACCGGTAAAATAACTTTAATAGGAAATTGTAAATTAACTACACCTGACATTACGCTGACGACACAGCAACAAACTTACACTACTAATATACAAACACATCTGCCCGAGTTTAACTTAACACTTGTAAAAAACGAACACGTAGAAGATTATACGAGACTGCGTGACCAACCACAACTGAAACCTATAATTAAAAACCCGGCAGAATTACAGAAACTAAGCGTA
>NW_012028425.1:12233-13234 GCF_000956235.1 Wasmannia auropunctata | reverse complement strand
AAAAATGAATATTTTCAAAATCCCCTACGTATTTCTATAGCTATACTAATGTAGTTTAAGAAAAAATTTTTATTTTGTTCCAGATTAATTTTTGCTGCACTTATACTGCGTGCCGCGGAGCCCCTCCAAAAAAAACCATTCCGCAGAAACGGCGGTTGGGCAGCCATTTTGCCATATTTTTTAATAAACCAAATTTTTTTGAAACTTTAAAACATGCTTAACAACATCCTCAAAAAGAATTATCCTTTTACTTTTCCTTCCATTAAAAAAAAAATCGCAAAAAAACGTTAAATTTTCGCTCTCTACTGTGGTGTAACCCCTTAACGGGAAAAACGTAACAGTTTCCATCGATCGCCTTAAACCCGCGTACATTATTACAGACATCATACGAGACAAAGACGTGGCCGAGCCAGAGATCGAGAGGACGCCGGCCCAAAGCAGTCCGAAACAGATAGACGCTAGACGAGCCGTGAGCGCGGGGCCTCCCGGGGACCGAACTAGGGTCACGACGAGATCCGGCCGAAGAGTCCATTTCCCGGACAGACTACAAGTCGGACGAAGATAGCGCGCGTTTAAATTATAATTTATTTTTTTTTATTGTTAATTTTCGTTGATTTTATATAATTTTATGTATTAATTTTATTGACTCGATGACACATAATGACCGCGATGACACATAATTTATTAACTTTTTTTTCCTCTAATCTGCGACTTCTATTTTTCTTTTTTTGTTTGCTATCGTGACGTAAATCACTGGCAGGGGGTTACTGTGGCGATTGCATCGCACAGCCTCAAATAAATTAAATATTAAAAAATGAAACATAAAAGAGATTCCTGTTAGAGGTCGACATACAGTTGTACATGCGCGCAATGAGTCGGATATACACACGTGTGCCACATGTGCAGCGGGTCAAACGCAAAAACAAAATCGGATCGATTAGCGCGGATGTCCCCGGCTTTGGCAAAAGGACAAAGGAATGACTTGTTTTTTATAAATCAAG
>NW_012028425.1:0-478 GCF_000956235.1 Wasmannia auropunctata | reverse complement strand
TTTTTCTATTCATAATCAATTTATCACTTTTATAGATAGAAGACCAAGAGGCACAAGAGCAGGCGTACACCGGCAACAAGAGCGCTTCATGCGGTTTCTCTACAGATTGTCGTCTGCTCATTACAATTGGGGGCGTACAAATCGTCGAAATACAAATCCTCCAGAAAGAAATGAATGAGGCATCACATATTACTTCAGCTAAAAATCTTTTTTTTATTTTCGTTTTTATCAAAGTCTCTCAGAAAGATGTATTTATTTTGTGTTTAGAAAAAAATAAGCTTTGATAAAATTATTTTATTTTCGTACAAATAAGCTTTGTGATAAATGTTAGTGATAAAAGTGATATAATAATACAGCGACACTTATTTTATTTTTCTCTAATAGCATTTTGTGTTGTATTACAAAAATAATAAACGTTTTTATATGTTTATACAAAAATTATAATACATGTATTCTACCTTATCCCTTTTTGTTCACA
>NW_012028424.1:7861-8492 GCF_000956235.1 Wasmannia auropunctata | reverse complement strand
TTGACAGGATTTTTGTCAAAGTCATGTGTTGGAAATAATCTTTTCAAGAATTGCTCATGATGTTTGTGCAATGTTTTATTATTTAAGGAATCATATATAAATATATTTTTTCTGTCGTAATAACTACATACCCAATGTCCATCAAATGAACTAGATGAGCTATGTAATATTTGTATATGCTTTTTATCTATTGGTATACGTTGTATTGTATGGGGAAGTTGTATACGCCATGTATCGACAGGTGTATATTGTGAACAATTTCGTAAAAGATTATGAAAATGTTCTATATGTATGTCTGTCAACCATTCACCGTTGCCAATTATATTTCTGTCTGAAAGCATCAAAGTTATGCTTTTTTGTGGGCACAGACATATTGCCTGTCAAAAAATAATTAATTTCTTGTAAGTCGTTTTTTTACAATGTATATAAAAAATAAAATTAAATTTTAATTTAAAAATTGTTAATATTAAAATACAGCGCTTATAGCAGCTAATATTTGTCAGCGCTATGGCAGCTATACAGCGCCAATGAGCAGCTGATGTGTGAGTATATTTTTTACCCGTTCTTGAAGTAATCTGCAAAAAAAATATATATTTATTTAATGTACAATATATTTATGTAATTTGAATAA
>NW_012028424.1:0-445 GCF_000956235.1 Wasmannia auropunctata | reverse complement strand
CGCCCTAAAAAGGGCGGATTGCTTTTTGTCGCTCTAAAAAGAGCAGATTTTATTTTTGCCAGATGAAATGAATCTCATAGTAGATGCTCGAAGTGTCCGCCATCCATTCTAACGCAGGCTCTCATGCGTTTCAACAAATTTCTTTGCACTTTTCTCATCATATCTTCTTCGATGTTCCATACGGCATAATGCAATCTTGTATCAAGATCCTCCATGTCTTCGGGAAGCGTTTTATAAATTAATTCTTTACAATATCCCCCAAAAAAGAAGTCCAGAGGATTAAGATCTGGAGATCTTGCGGGCCAACGTATTGGGCCGTATCGACCCATCCATCGTCTGGGAAATTGCTGATTCAAATACTCCGTTACAATTCTTGCATTATGTGGCCCTGCACCGTCTTGCTGGAATATTATTTTCTCTCTGTCTAATAATCGGGCATCTTCTA
>NW_012028423.1:8383-9742 GCF_000956235.1 Wasmannia auropunctata | reverse complement strand
ACTAATGTAGAATCGGCTTTATAGATTGTGATCTGCATTGCAATTTATAATATAGTTATGTTCATTAAACAAAGCAGCTCGGTGTATATATATATTTGCATATCTTATTAAGTTAATTTACTAAATTTTGTTCATAACAATATTTACCTGTACATTAAATTTAATGGCACGTTTATTATTGCACAAATTTAACCTTCATCTCCTTTATTATTCTCGGAAAACGTCAGTAGTCATCACGTGATCAAAAAATCATCAAGCAATTAGCTAAGATTTAGATTAAAGATTGGAAAAATAGACGGAATTCTAATTTCCAAACTCTAATTTCAATTTTAGTCTGCTGAGTTTCCATTGGCTTCAATCTCAATCTTAATTTCAAGCCTAATCTCAACCTCCAATGCATAGTCTGATATTGGCTTAAGCATCAAGATTCAATTTCAATCTCAATTATTAGTATAATTACGGTTTCACACAAATAAATAAAACATTTTAGTCCGAATCTATTGAAAACATAAAGCCGCAATCACACTAACAATTAAGATTAAGATTGGATTGCAATTTGTCCAATCAAAGCAAAATTTATTGAAATTAATATTATTTTTTTTATGATTGAACAAATTCCAATCCGATTTCAATCTTAATGTGATTACGACATATATTATAGATTTTTATGTTAGTGATAGTATTTATCGGAACGTTGCATTTAAATCAATATTCTTTCTTTTTTTTTCAAGTATTCGTAATGGAATAGTTTTTATAGATGCGAGAAATATGCGTTTACCGAATGTCACATGTAAGAAATCGATATTCTTTTTCGATTCATATATTTAACACTGTCTTAAATATAATCTTGAAATGTCATAAACCGATATCATAAACCAGTATTTATATAGTTAATTTTTATTTTAAGGCTGACTCAAGTATAATATTTTATTATAAAGTCTTTTACTTCAGCTCGAGGAGGATGGATGTTCCATTTCGGCTTGAGTGAGTGCATCATTTTTTGAAATCGGTAACGAGACCTAGTTGTTTCACCCGTACATTGCAAGCTTGGCCAAGTTTACCCCTGCACAGGGGACCAGGGTCATTATAAAAAAAAGAAGAAGAAGAATGTTCTAAAATATCATGCTAATATGGCTTTGTGACTTTCTTATAACATCTTAAGCCTGTACTTAAGACGAAAGTTCTCTTAAACTTTTAAACATAAAAACTAAACATCGGAATGTAGGAAAATTTAAGGTTATTAAAATTAACTTTTCTTTTTTAATAATTATACTGATTATAATAAAATATAAGTACTTCTACATTTAAACTGAAATAGTTACATCAAACTGCTTGATCTAATTGTATGATAATCAATAA
>NW_012028423.1:0-430 GCF_000956235.1 Wasmannia auropunctata | reverse complement strand
AAGCGATCGATACTGTCACCGACATTCGTCGCCGGAGCGTACGTGGCCTTTTCGGAACCGTGTAAAATTTATAAGCACCGTACCCGAATTAAATAGAGCCGCGAAAGCGTTACCGGACATACGGGATAGCGTGCGTAGGATTTTAAACTTTCCTATCGAGGGCGAAACAGACTCACCCGCACACGTAACTCGCAAACGCGAATTCCCAATCGCCGCGAACGACTTTAGCTTACTCGGGATAAACGCCACAGGCGAATTTGACACCGAGGCAGACGAACGGACGGGACAAAGGCGTAGACTTCAATTTTCGTACGATATACGAGAAGACAACACAACCGGAACAGACATGCTGTCACGTACTCCTACCAAATCTCCACAAGCGGGTACATCTTCCGCAGGGGCGGAAGATAGAACACCGCAGTCATATGAT
>NW_012028422.1:14960-15797 GCF_000956235.1 Wasmannia auropunctata | reverse complement strand
TAGCTAAAGATGGCCAAGGTCGTTGGCCTTTATCAATGTCATGATCCTGAACAACATTCAAAAGGTTTTAGCTAGTGTTTGGACACCTTGGATGATGCTAATGCCGACAGTACTCCAACTTTCAAGCTTTATAACTCAAGATTTATTTTATAAAAAAATATTTCATTTATGTGTTTTGGAAAGTTCTCGAGGCGTGCTATAAGAATATGTAATGAAAAATTGGGGGTTCCATTTAAAAAATTCAAAGTGACCTTGACGACGCCACTCGCGGTCAAACCAATGTTATAACCGTATGTCCCCCTCGAAACCAAACAGAACTTTTGTCTGAAAAATTTTTCTTTCTCGGGCTTGATTTTCGAGATATTCGACTGGATGGATTAAAATAGTCCACCCTGTATATACTGTGACGCCGCAGTCCGCTGCGGCGAGGCAGCGTCCCGCCGCCGTCACAAGGCGCGGGTTCGCGCCCCTTTTGCCGGACCGACAGCCGCGTTGTTAAAGCGAGACCGAGATCTCCGGGAGGCCCGAATGTAAATCGCGTACCTTTTATTAATTTTGATTGGAACCTCTTATATGTACCACGGCACCTCACCGGACCCACGGAGCGTCCGCGGAAAAGACTCAAGGCCAACGAAAGCAGCAGGGAGTTGGAGTACGGGCGACCGGGCGCCGGAGCAAAGGGGACACGCACTGGGCACGCGGCGAGCAGGTGACCGAGCGCGCAAACACGCGCAAGGATACTCAAGCCGCCAGGGGCGCAACCGGGACGGCGGGCACTGTGGCTGAGGCCCGCGAAGGGCAATACGGCCGGCGATTTCCCCAGGGCCCGGGGACATC
>NW_012028422.1:0-4747 GCF_000956235.1 Wasmannia auropunctata | reverse complement strand
ACACACACACACACACACACACACACACATTGCAAAACTTTTCTGATTTGGCAAAGAATTGGATCAATGCGCCTATATTAATAAAGTTATATATTATTGTTTTCATATTATAGGAAATAAATAATGCAGCTGTCAACATAGTGAATATTGATCAACCTTATAACGTGATATCAGATATTAATAAATCCTCAGAGGAAAGTAATAGAGGTGATGAAAATAATGCTTACGACGAACAAGACAACGAAAATGGCAATGATGAAAATGTTTATTATGACGAACATGACGACGAGAACAGCAATAATGAAAATGATTACGATGAACGGCACGATGATGACAATGAAAAAGATAATTATAATGAACAAAATGATGACATTAACGATGAAGTTATTTTTGTGAACGAACCCATGAATATTACAGACGATGAAGAAGTAAGACTTAAAACTCTAATTATAAAGAAATAATATTTACACTTTTTCACTCGAGTTATTACGAATCGAGATAAATATCTGTCTGGGTATTTACACATTATATGTATTTATATTATATAATAGCATTTTAGTCAAAAAATTCAAACATATACAATTATAAGAAAATTATGATGGCTTAATTGTATTCAAAAATATTCGAAAAATTGAAGAAATATTTTTTTTTGAATTTCGAAAAATCAATAATCACGAAATATTTAAATGAATCAAGAAATATAAAATATTTCTGAATTTGTTTCATATCGATTTTGTTCATATTAATTTAATAAAGTAAAACTTTCTTTAAAAATTATAAAAAAAAGTGTTTAAATGTTTTTTATTAAAATGTAATATATTTTTAAACAATTATACATTCTATAATTCCACTTTTATATATCATTTTGAAATCATTTCGAGCGAAAACTTATCAAAATTTTATAAAAATAAAATGTTCTACTACAAAAAATACTTTTTAATCTTCAAAAAGTTTGTTAAACTTAAAATTTATAGTTACATTTTTATGTAAAAATGAGATTTTTTTTAATTTTATCGAAATTTTAAAAATTTGGATTCTGCAATATGATTATAATAAGAATAATAACTTTCCAATACAGATAATATAATTACTTTATAATAATAAATATTTTATATTTTTTTTATAGATAAGGCAACCGATTTATGATGGTTGTCAATTAACTCAAGAAGAGAGTGACACCCTTATCATGAGCTTTGTTATTCGACACGGTCTAACAGATATTGCGTTAGACGATTTATTAAAATTAATTAATTGCCACCTTCCGATTACATTAAATGCATCAAAATATTCTTTTTTGAAAAAAATGTGTAGCGTTATAAACTTAAAAACATTTTATTACTGCCCTAAATGTTATATATTAATGGATTTGGAACAAAGGACCTGTAATAATTGTACGGCTTGCCATGCACGATATGCAAAAAGCGATTTAAAACGTAACGGGCATTATTTTGTTCATATTCCATTAAAAGATCAGTTACGAGATTTATTATCAGGTCCACTTTTCCATAAATTACAAACGGGTTGTGCAGAACCTGGTGTTCTTTCAGACATAAATAGTGGAGAAGGCTGTATGGTAATGTTATAAATAATTACGATATATCCCTTCAATGGAACGCTGACGGAGTTAATATTTTTCAGTCATCAAAAATGTCGATGTGTCCTATCCAAGTGGCAATCAACGAATTACCGTACCGATTACGTAAAGAGAATATCTTGCTCACAAGTTTATGGTATTCGTCAAAAAAACCTGTAATGGATTTATATTTGAAACCATTCGTGGATGATTTAAAAGATTTACATAAAAATGGTTTCGATTGTTTGCCGCCTGGTTTTGATGCACCTATAACTGTGAGAGTGCATACCTTTCTCGCACCCGTAGATTCTGTAGAACGATGTGCACTACAAAATGTGCATCAATATAACGGCGAATATGGATGTTCATATTGTTTATGCCCAGGGGAAACAGTAAGCGTGGGTAATGGTAACGCCCGTGTATATGTTGGAGAAGGCCGTGAAAGATCTAAAAGTCAACATCAACGAGATGCTATAAAAGCAGTTACAAAACAAACGATTGTTCGGGGCGTTAAAGGTGTATCATTATTAATGCTCTTACCAGTTTTTAATATTATTAAATCTTTTCCTCCAGAGTATATGCACTCTGTGCTACTTGGTGTTGTTAAATTTTTTTCAAACGCTTGGTTTAATAATCCTGCTGGTCCTTGGTATATTGGTACAAAGAGAGATATTTTTAATTCAAAATTAACGTCAATTCAACCACCGTGTGAAGTAACACGAACACCAAGATCGATCAATGACATAAAATTTTGGAAGGCATCCGAGTTCAAAAATTTTCTTCTTTATTATTCTATGCCGTGTTTGAAGGATTTACTTCCAACCAGATTCTACAATCATTGGTCGCTATTGGTTTTTGCAATGCATATATTTTTACGAGATAAAATAACAGATGTAGATTATATTCAAGCCGAAAGAGGTATTAGACAATTTGTCGAACAAATTCCTGATTTGTATGGTTTAGAATTTATGAGATATAATGTACACTTATTACTTCATATACCAAAATCAGTTGCATACTTCGGTGCAGTATGGGCTTGGTCAGCGTTCCCATTCGAGGGTTATAATTATATATTGAGAAAGATGCTTTTTAGCTCCCAATTCGTATTACAACAAATTTGTAAAACATATTGCAGATTGCAAAAATTAAAATTCAACAATACTTTTAATGCAAGAAATTGTAATCAGGAAGGAAAAAAGTTATATCATGATATGTTAGGTAATAAATGTAAATATAGGCAAACGCGTTATAATTATTATAATAATTGTTTACAAATTTTTGGTGCTGGTAGTAACATTTTGTTAAACTTAACAGAAAAGTTGTCAATACAAGCACTCATCAATGCTAATATTGAAATTAACGCTAAATCGTATTCACGATTCATGTATAATGGAATTTTCTATCATAGCAATTCGTACAACAGAATGTATAAACGTAATAATAGCGTTATACGTACACAGTTAGGAGAATTTATGACAATTACAGGAATTATTTCAGTTTCTTCAGAAACTGGTAATAATTTGTTTGTAATTGTTGGTACATCTCTTCAAATATTATTAGATAAAGTATTATGTTCGCATTCTACTTTTTCATCAGCTAGTTATTCTTATGCTGTAAGACAAACGAATAACATTGTAACATTATTTCCCGAACAAATTACTAACAAATGTATTCTTTTACCTGGTGATGATGACGATAAAAATTATATCATTTTGTTAGTTAATAACTTAGAAACTGATTAATTAAAATTATTAATAAATTATAAATATAAGAATATATGCTACTAAATATGTAAACTTAGCGTAAAACTAAATCGTATAATAAATAAAATTTATTCATAATTTGTTCATTACATAAAATGTATATGTATGCATTATTATATTACTATTGAACTTATTAATTACAAAACAAGTATCATTATATAAGCTGCAGATATTTATATAAATCGATTGGCGTAACATAGTTCTTTTAATATAAATATACATATATTAATAAACAAGAAATCATAATATACTGAATATTAATGAGATCTTAATTATTAACAGAGACACCCATTATTCACTTTCAAATAATAAAACGTTAAAAATCACACATACTCGATTGTTATTTGAATGTTTTCACCAAATTAACTCCGAATATTGGTATAAAATTTTGTGTTGATTTGGTGCAGATCACTCAATATATAATATGAATGTCGATTTTAAACGTTTAAGCGTCAATGTCGATCAGGTACTAATAAACACTGAATATTGCTGGTCACACCCAACCCCAACATTGATGTTCAATTAACGCTTAATTGACACCCAACATTGAATATCTACACTAAGGCAACACCGAATATTGATGGTCACACCCAACTGACACTCAACATTGATGCTCAACGCTTAACCGACACCCAATGTTGACGATCAACACTCAATATACACTCAATATTGACGGCGAACACTCAATTTTGATGGTAAACGCCCAAATTTGAGTGTTAACACCAAAAAATGAGGGTTTTTTTTCGTAAGGGAAAGATTACGCTAATTGTAAGTATATAAAAAAGTATCCGTATGTTGCATCCTTCCTAAACTAAAAATATTATTTTAACAAATAAAAATTGTCCAAAAACAAATTACCAAAAAGTAATGAGATCCTACCAAAACTCTTTTTTAAAAAAAGAAAAAGATTACGCCAAGTATATAAAAAAGTATCGTACGTTACATCCTTCCTAAACCAAAAATATTATTTTAACAAATAAAAATTGTCCAAAAACAAATATAAGATCATACAAGTTGCCAAGTATTTGATTAGACATAAAAACAAAAATTTCTTTTTAAAAACCGTTTAACCATTCAAAAGTACATGCAGCAAAAGTTTAATGTAGTCTTTCCAAATATTTTTAAGTTTCATAGAACAGGCTTAAAGTGACTAAAATGACCAATGGGATCACAGTGAAGCAAAAACTTGGCGTGCCCGCATTTTATATATACTAGAACAAAATAAAGCACGCGCTTCGCGCGCGTCATTGAGCTTTTACCAACGTATATTTTTATACTATTCCATGAAATATAAATCTAAATAGAAAATAGTAATATGAATGAAAATAATATTTTAATAATCTTTCATTATTAAATTGTAATTAATTCATCATAAAACATTTTAAATAAAATAGATCGGAAGAGCACACGT
>NW_012028421.1:13029-13993 GCF_000956235.1 Wasmannia auropunctata | reverse complement strand
CCAGTCGTCCATGTGGTTCAAGCAATGGTTCACAGGTCAGCCGACGACGAGGACGACGTCGACAACGACGGTGTTAGATATCACCCCCTGTATATGGATCCAGCCTTGTACTCGCCTGGTAAGTTTTTTTTAAAAAAAAGCTAGAGAATCATTATAGTTTAAATAAAATTTAATAAATAACAAAACGATATTAATTTTTAGTTCGAGAAGACGAGATGCAAAATCATGAGACGTGGCTGCAACCGCGACACGGTCATGATTTCGAGGAAATAGAGGCAGTGCGGGAAGAAGAAAGACGCAGAAGATTGGAGGAGGAAGACCAAATTGAAGAAGCGTCTTTGGACGGGGAGGGACAGCGGGCTGAAGAGAGAGAAGAATTGACCGGACAGGTGGAAGAGAGCGAAGAAGAGGAAGAAGAAGAAGAAGAAGAAGAAACATCCGAGGAGGAACAAGAGAGCCATCCTAGTGAGGAGGACGATGTAGTGTCCGAGGATGGGGAAGAACAGGGGGAAGAGGAAGAGCGGAACGAAGAAGAAGAATCGACAATGGAGGGAGTGGAAGACGAGGAAACGCAGGATGCGATAGAGGGAGAAGGAGAGCAGAGGGAAGTCGATTTCCCTGCACAGGAGAATGCAGGTAAAAATATTTAATTTTAGCTTTTAATTTGTTTATTTTATTGTATACTCAAAAGATAGTTTTTTTATTAGATATATCCCTATCTCCGGTACTTGGCCGCAATAGAAATATTTTGCGGTAAATTAAGCGAGACAGAAAATGTTCCGTACGACCGGATAAAGCAGCTAAAGGTGAGTTATTACTTTAGTATGCTATATCCCTGTCGCAGATTAGTCTGAAAAAAACGAATTCTCGCTTTAAAAACCCGTTATTTTTAACATAGTTTGTATAATTTTTTAGTTCAAACCGGCGGAGGCGGTGCTCGACCTGATGATGATGACGAAGATGA
>NW_012028421.1:0-1622 GCF_000956235.1 Wasmannia auropunctata | reverse complement strand
TTCACTACGTAATTTTCGAAATATTATTTCGAAAATGCAATTTTTGAAATATTATTTATGACAGCAGGATACTCTTAGAATCAAGTATGTAAAATATGCACGACATAGCACGTATATTAATGCATAATGAAATTATACGCAACACAAATACAAACAAATATTTTCTTAAAAATAGAGAATATATAATTAAAATTTTATAATTTAAATAATTTTATTTAAAATAGTTTTAATTAAATTTTATTTGATTTTTTTAAATTTAAACAAATTTTGTTAAATGTATAAGTAAAATTATTCTAAACACATAATTCTTCAAAAAAGAATTCTTAAAAATTTGTTTTTATATAAGTACTATTCTTCTATAAGAGAGAACTTTTTTTTATTGATTATTTTAATAAATATTTTATATTATCTTTCATATTTTTTAAAATATTGAAATATCAAAAACAATCTAGTTTTATTTTATGCCTGTGTTTTATATTCTTTACTATGTCTTACATATTATTTTATAGTTAAACTTCATATGCTTTATATAATATTTTTTCTACATATTACATATGTATATGTAGAGTTTATTTTATGAATTGTTTAATATTGTTAAATATATTATTTAACAATATTAAACAATGTAATTGTTTAATATATTATATTTTCATTTTATGAATTGTTATATTGCTAAATGTATTATATGTTTTTCTTATAATAGTTTGAAGCTGCTTTTATGCAAAACATGCTTTTTAATTTATTAAGCAATTACAAATTTTATTGCTTCTCATTTCAACTTTTCTTTTTGTAACTAATTTGCATTGAAATATATATATGTGTTTATCTTCATGGATATACAAAGGATCCATACGAATTATTATATCTTTGGTTGTAGGTATCAATCTGAGAATGATTTACCAAATTTAACTGTATTCGACAAATCAACAAACAATGAAGAAATAAATGATAGTTCGTCACTCTCTATTAATATAAATAATATTTCTTTCATAACAGATGAATTGGGACCTCTTAATAGTACATATACGATAGAAAATTTTTCTGAAATTGAAAATTTTAACGAAAGTTAGTAAATAATAAATTAAATTATACTAATATAATTTTGTCAGAAATTATATATATATATATAATAGTTTTATTAAAATTCCGTTATATATTTATAAATTGAATAGAAATGGATATATAACAACATTTTATTATTAATAGAATTAGAAAGTACTATAATAGCAGAAGAAGCTGAGAATGAACTGGAGGAAAATAACGAAAATATCGAAGATGGGAACAACATAAACATTGATAAAGATTATGTACTGAAGAAAAATAATGAAAATATTGAAGCTGGAAACAACATAAACATTGATGAAGATTATGTACCTTCGGAAGATTCAGCCAGCTACACAGATTATGAAAGCAATGACGAACTTACAAATGAAAGTGAAACAAATACGGGTAACATTAGCTTCAACAAATCGACTCTTTTAAATTTATCAACAACGGCAAATGCAGCAGGTGTATCAGGATGTGATGATACACAGCTTATAGTTGATAATTCTTATAGTGGATTAAAAAAATACTACTGTTTTTACTGTAAGTTACCACAATCAAAAAGATCGGAAGAGCAC
>NW_012028420.1:12532-13229 GCF_000956235.1 Wasmannia auropunctata | reverse complement strand
ATAAAAATTGTATGGTTCGGGGAGTATACAAAAGAAAATTTTATTAATTTTATTTTAGCAGGCGTCGTTAAGATCAGATCAATTTTTTGAAACGAAATTATATATATTTTTACATAATACAATTTTTTAAATTATTCTGCATATAAAAGTGTTAAGGTAAAGTTATCGAAAAATCAATATTTTACAAGATATTTTATTATTCATATTTTGATATAGAATATGAAATATCTCGTAAACTATTGATTTCTTGATAATGATATCTAATATTTTTAAGCACAGAATAATGAGATGAATTGATTAGTGATTGAAAGAAAACACACAGTTGCTTTAAAAATTTTAAGAAATGCATAAACTTACTAATTTCAAAGTCGAGAGGCAACCTGAAGATATTAATCGATTTCGTTGAAATTTTACTCAGACTATATTGAGGTCCATAGCTAACTTTTGGAGGGTATTATTAATCGATTTAATAGATAGATTTAATAGATAGAGATAAAATAGATTAGTAATACCCTCCAAATGTATATATGTAGGGGAGACCGGGGCTGGTTGATACATGGGGCACGTTGATACATTCAAAATTGCTGCAAAATGACAAACGGTAATATTCTATAAAAAATATAGTGTTTCCGCAAAAATATTGCAGTCATGCTGCAATAAGATATTTTGGACTGAATAGCATATTTTCAGAAATAAA
>NW_012028420.1:0-302 GCF_000956235.1 Wasmannia auropunctata | reverse complement strand
GAAAATTCAGAAAAATTCTGACTCTTGGTGTAAAAGTAGAGCAGTTCATCCCTAGCATGAAACTATTTTTCGTTGGTGCTCAATTCCGTTTTAAAGGGATGAAACCACCCCTTGAAAAAAATCGGTTTTTTTCTTCCGACGTGAATATCGTCGAAACTATGAGAGATAGAAAAAAATGGTTTCAATCAAAGTTAAATGGCATGAAGTGAACTTTATGATAGTAGTAAAAAAAAATTTTTTAAATTTTTTTTAATTGTTTCCCCTACCACTTCACCTTTTTTTTTAAATTTTTAAATTTTTTT
>NW_012028419.1:13000-13681 GCF_000956235.1 Wasmannia auropunctata | reverse complement strand
TCGCGAGGCCGATGCCCCCTCAACAACAATAAGCATTGTGAATTAATAGCCATTCGAGCCGACGAGGCATTCGGCGTAAAATAAGTAATATCGTCGTATTAAGAAATTACAATAAATCAGGACGTTGACCGCGACGTACCGAGAACGCGCAATGCAATTGCCGAAATGCTGAGCGCTAACGCGGCAACGCGTAGCCATAAGTACGCGCAACGATCAGCCGCGAGCGGTCCTTAAGTCCGTCATATTCACGCTCGAGCACGACGTTCGTGTCGTGACAATTATTCTGTGTGTATTAATAAAGGCTGAAGGTGTTAAAGAAAATAAAGTCTAATAAAGTGTAATAAAGTGAAATAAAGAAATTATATTGTCGTGAAAATTTACATAAAGTGTCGGAGTTGTTTCATCATAAATCGAAGTCCCGTTCCCCCGCGGAGTCGGATCCTCTTATTGTGCCCCTCAATCACCCGGGCACAACAATTTGGTGGCAGCGGTGGGATCCGCATCCGGAAGGAACAGGACCTACAGCCGACATCTCTGGTCGCCTGAAACAAAAAGTGAACGAGTGCGATTAATAAGGCGAAGGATCGAGCGAGCGCGAAGCAGCCAAAGCCGAGCCGATAGCAGCACGCCTGAGTCACCCGGTAGCAGCCACAAGCGCGACGCCCGACGCGTAACCTGAGA
>NW_012028419.1:0-378 GCF_000956235.1 Wasmannia auropunctata | reverse complement strand
CTACTTTCCACCTGTAGATTTGAGCGATGGTGAATACGAACTCGGTCTAGCAGATTTTGAAACGTATTATACGATACCCAATGTAAATTCATCGAATAATAAATTTTATTTTGATAAAGACGACAAAGAGATTGTAATTCCCGAAGGATCGTACGAACTGCATGACATTGCAAAATATTTGAAACGTGCAATCCTGCATGTTCATCCAAACGATGCTGTGAGAAAGAAAACGAAAAGCGATGAAGAGGATGAGAACGATTACCCGCTGGTGATTCGCGCCAATAACAATACGATGAAGAGTGAGATCAAGTGTGCGTATCGGATAAATTTCACAAAATCCTGTAACATTGGATCGCTGTTGGAATTTTCATCAAATCA
>NW_012028418.1:9023-10389 GCF_000956235.1 Wasmannia auropunctata | reverse complement strand
GTATATTACTATTACCTTTATAAATGACTTGATATCAGTAAATGGCGTCAAGTTAAATAAAAATTATGTACGGTGTCTTATTATTTAATTACTATTATTTGTATAAAAGATTTGATATCAATAAATGGCGTCAAGTTAAATAAAAATTATGTTATTCAACCTAAGTGATGTGTATATCGTTTGTATAAAATATATTTGTTGTCAATAATTGGCGTCAAATTATACTCTCATAAAATGATTAATTTACAACCCGATTGACAGGTATGTACTGTGACGTGACGTCCCTTTTTGGACCGTCCGTCACAAGGGATCTACGGACCCGACCGCGGGCCGTAGTTTTGTGTCCTGCGTCCTTCCGATTTTCGGAGGCGGACGCGTGGCGCGGGCCGCGGGACTGCATTTGCGTGGCTCCCGCCGCCCCGAATACCGAATACCGTTTAGACTTATTTTTAATTTCCGTAGCGATCTCGATTGTTTAGTATCTCGTATCGGCGGCTCCCGGGAAATTTTGTAGAATTTCACCCGTCTCACCGACGTCGCAGCAACCACGAGAAGAGGACCACGAGGACGGAGAAGGTACCATCGAGGAAACAACATGTACAGGTCGTATTTCTAGTCCGCGTTCCTCTCCTTGATTTGAGAACGATTAAGCTGCCGAGTTTCCTTCCAGATTCCGGTGCGAACCAGCTAAGGCGAGGATAAAGGGGATGGCCACTCTACGCCCCCAGATCGGGCGAGAGACCCCGCAGTCGGAAGAGCGACAGGGCGCCCCAAGGATAAGATCTGCCGCCAGGAACGGCTCCTCACGAGAATTCGTTCCGGAGGAGCCGCCTGAGCGTGCCAACAAGGGAGCGCACCTGGAGGTACCGCCGACGAAAGGACATCGCCGCTAATTTAAATGCCGCGCGCGGGGACGCAGGACCCGCGGCGCTACGCACCACACGCGATTCGCGGAGGTCGCGAGCTCGCACGCCCGCCAATTAGGGGCGCGGAAGAAGATACCACGTGGGCCCACCGGCCCACCGAGATCACGGAAGCAGCAGCACTCGGCACTTGTGCTGTGGTGATCAAAGTGGAAGGACGCAGGACAGAGTACGAGCCTAAATTGAGATATTCGCCTGAGAGGACCTAGAGAGAGATAGCCGTGATCGAGCTGCCGTTCCCGAGAGGAGGAGTTTTCGGTGAGACGAACGCACCTATGTATAGCCGCCGATTTATACTTGTGTCAGACGGGCCGCGAGGAACACGCGTTCATACTTGTCGTTCTCGTATTGTGACTCGGCTATAGCCGATAAAGATTCCGTTATCCCGGCGCCCCGTCTGACTTCGCGTATCGAGATACTTTGTTACAGGACCGTCGCGCCAA
>NW_012028418.1:6309-7603 GCF_000956235.1 Wasmannia auropunctata | reverse complement strand
TTCGAAGGGGACATAAGATGATAATATTGGTTTGACCCTGAGTGGCGTGTCAAGGTCAAGACAAGGTCACTTTAAATTTTTTTAATGGAACCGCCTATTTTTCGTTACATATTCTTATAGCTTATTTCGAGAGCTTTCCAAAACATATAGGTAAAATGTATTTTCGGTAAGTAAATCTTGAGTTATGAAGCTTGAAAGTTACAGTACCGTCGACAATAGCATTATTCAAGGTGTCCGAACAATGGCTGAAACTTTTTCAATGTTGTTCAGGATCATGATTTGGACAACATATGTCAAGGCCATGATCATTGGAGATTGTTTCTCTTATTTCCAAAATATGAAAATAATTTTCAAAAATGAAAATAAGAGAAACAATCTCCAATGATCATGGCCTTGACACATGTTGTCAAGATCATGATCTTAAACAACACTGAAAAGGTTTCAGCCATTGTTCGAACACCTTGGATAATGCTAATGTCGATGGTACTGTAACTTTCAAGCTTCATAACTCAAGATTTGCTTCATTAAAATACATTTTATCTATGTGTTTTGGAAAGCTCTCCAAATAAGCTACAAGAATATGCAATGAAAAATAGGGGGTTCCATTCAAAAAATTCAAATTGACCTTGTCCTGACCTTGACGACGCCATTCAGGGTCAAACCAATGTTATCATCTTATGTCTCCCTCGAAGTCCCAAAACTCTTGTCTGAAACATTTTTCTCTCAAACCTTGCGATTTTCAAATATTTGACTGTCTAAGTTAAAATGGGTCACCCTGTATATATGCATATATAAAATAAATATTAATATTAATATTAAGATATAATATAAATATTTATTGTAAATATTGTAAATTATTGTAAGTAATTATTAATAATCATTATAATAATTAAAATAATTTTAATAATATTACATTATTTATCAATATATTTTACAAATATCTCGAAAAATATGAAAGATATAATTAACTTTTTTTATTAACAAAAGTTGTATAATTTGAAGAAAAACAAATAATAATAAATTCAATTTAATAAATGCAATTTTGCAAAAATAAAAATATTTAATCTTTATAAAAAGATTATATAATTCTATTAAATAATGTTTTACTTAAAATGAATATTAAAAAAACATCATTGAATAAAGAAATTATTTTATTTTGTTACAGGTGAATTCCACGTTTCTGATTAAAATTTGTTGAAGAAGTTTGATATTTACGGACAATTGAATATTTATGAAGGTAAAGATTTAAATAATTTAATCAATTTATGGGTTAAATTTTTTATGTAAATATAAA
>NW_012028418.1:5975-6289 GCF_000956235.1 Wasmannia auropunctata | reverse complement strand
TGTAATTGATATCACGCATTTTGTAGTGTTATAACATCAGATTAATGCCTGTTCGGGGAGGATATTTTACTTAAAGAAAATTGCTCCGTCGCATATTATCCCATTCTCGTGTTTTTTTTTACTGGGCTCGTAACAGAAATTATGTAACAGAAAGATATAGATAAAGGAGGCAATGTAGATGGATCTGGCCTTTCATCTTTCTACTAAATAACAGTTATAATTGTAGTGTAACATATAACAAATATGAGTCCAATAAAAAACTCATGAAAATAAGAAAATAGGAATATGCAACAGGGAAATTACTCCTTGAATGA
>NW_012028418.1:2945-4247 GCF_000956235.1 Wasmannia auropunctata | reverse complement strand
GTGTGCTCTTCCGATCTATTATAATAATTCATATAGAAGTGTAATTAACAAATATTATATATTAAATAATTTTTTAAAAAGTATTTAAATACTTTCTTAAAAAATCTATATTAATTATAAGTTACAACAAGTGACTTAAAAATAATTATATAATTTTAATAATATTTTAAGTATAATTAAATGTCTACTATTTATTTAACAAAATGCCACGACGTAAAATAGAACGTAATTTAGAAGAAGAAGCACAATTTCGACAACGGCGTTTAAAAAGAAATGCAGAAAATCAACATCGTCGTCGACAAAAAAAGAAGACAGCTGATACTGTTTTACCAAAAACAATTCATAAAAATAATTATAATGTTTGTATTGGCATTGGTACAATGTCTACTAATCATATAATAAACTTGAGTAATGAAATAATTGAAGAAAATTCTATAAATTCTAATAATTGTATAAACTTGAGTGATGAAACAATTGGAGAAAATTCTATAAATTATAATAATTGTATGATAAACTTGAGTAACGAAACAATTGGAGAGAATTCGATTTGTCCATTATATCAACAACGTACAACATATCAGTCTTATTACAGATCTCAAAAAAAGAATTATCCCCGTTTAAATATTAATAGTACAACTTTGATTGATGAAATAGTCGAATATTATATTGGTCTCATGGATGAGTTTTGTGTTCATTGTAACGCAAAACATTTTGCAGCTGAAAAAATATCTAATAAAGGAAATTCATTTCACGATTGCTGTAATCACGGTACAGTTTATTTGGAACCATTGCCTCAATTTCCACAATTTCTTTGTAATTTATTCAACGGTAATCATACAAAATCTAATAATTTTTTTCAGCATATTTGTAGTTACAATAGTTCATTTTCATTTGCATCATTTAATGCTAATTTAGTTAATTTTCAAAATAGACGACCAGGTCCATATTGTTTTAAAATACAAGGACAAATTTATTATCAAATTAATACAGCATTGTATTGTTGCGCCCATGCCTCGAGCATCGTGGATTTTGGAACCGCCGTCCGCTGACGTTAGTTACGAGAGAGACAGAATTGAATATTCCCGTCAACGAGTCGTTGCTACGGGAATCAACAAGAAAAGAATTGAAGTTACCGCGGGACTGTCAAACCGTTCGGACGTGTTCCCGGTGCATTGACGATTTATTCTGTTCTTATTGTAAAGTTGTGTTCACATTAAAGTTCCTTATTATAAAACGAACGTGTGTTGGGTTTCCTTACGGACGCGTGTCTCGTGTGACAAGTCGGAGTGCGCGTACTAACGT
>NW_012028418.1:0-782 GCF_000956235.1 Wasmannia auropunctata | reverse complement strand
CGTGTTCTCGGTGCATTGACGATTTATTCTGTTCTTATTGTAAAGTTGTGTTCACATTAAAGTTCCTTATTATAAAACGAACGTGTGTTGCGTTTCCTTACGGACGCGTGTCTCGTGTGACAAGTCGGAGTGCGCGTACTAACGTCCGCGAGCGCAACATTTTGGGGGCTCGTCCGGGATAGAATGGACGAGCGGATCGGACGAGCACGACGAGCCCTTCTTTAAAATGTGAGATTAGACGCTGCGAGCCATGGCATTGTTGAATACTCCGCGCAGAAAAGTGTGCACACGATCCTCGGGGGACGCCGAACGAACATCTTCGGACGTCGAACGTTCATCGGAAGCAGCGACGCCGGATTCAGAATCGCTTCTTCGTACTGCAATGGAGGAATTGCGACAAATGAGAGAAGAGCGCGGACAAATGAGGAACAACAGCGGCGACGAGAGCAGGAGATCCTTTCGCTCCTTGGACAACGAAGAGTCGCTTCAACGGTTGGAGGAGCAACTGCATCAAACATCAGGCGAGTCAATTCTAAATTCGACGAGGGGACGCGCCGATTTGCCCAATAGACTCGGTTATAAGTTAAAGCCTGATACTTATGACGAGAGTTCTCCTTTGCGTGAATTCCTTGCTCAATTTGAGTTGATCGCGCGAGCTAATAAGTGGGACGATTCCGCGAAAGTTGTAGCGTTGGCATCGAGTTTAAGGGGAAAGGCGCGAACAATTTTAGATGGAGTCGTAGACTACGAGGATTTGCAATATTCCGAGCTCGAGTCACGAT
>NW_012028417.1:15931-16579 GCF_000956235.1 Wasmannia auropunctata | reverse complement strand
AGAAAAGAATGTAACGCGCGGCGTAACAGTTGTATCAGGTTAATACTGTATTATTTGTAACTGTGTACTTGACAAGAACGAACACAATAAAATTGTACGCATTAAATTATATATACACACACACACACACACACACGCGCGCGTCGCCTAACCGAATCGGACTCCTCAAGTCCACGAGACAAGCGCCTCGGGATTCTCGATAAATAAAAACGAGAAAAGGAGAATCCGACTAGAAATAAATTTGAAAAGGACCTCTGGACGCCCAAGTCCATCTTAAAAAATAGCGCGCGATATTAGTAAATAAGAATTCTTGTGCGTAAATTGTAATATATAATATTGTACAGCATATAAGAAAATTCGACCCCCCTCATTTTCTTTTTTTTCAAAGGGGGAGGGATGTTGTAAGTCTCGCTCTGACGTACTTACAACGGCACACTTAGAAATAAGCAGGTCACTGTTGCAATCTATTATTGCAACAATGACCCATAATAATTGAGGATGCCGACGCAGGACTTCGGCAGCCTCAATACGCGCGCCCTCCAAAAACTGCGGCAGTTGCAATTAAGCAACAATTGCAACTGCTGAGCAGTGCAGTGGCCCACTTGAGATGGGGATATAACCCGTGGTCCAGCGGACCACTGCGGAGTT
>NW_012028417.1:3119-3521 GCF_000956235.1 Wasmannia auropunctata | reverse complement strand
CTAAACACACACACACACACACACACACACACACACACACACACGCACGCACACGCACACGCACACATTTATTTTTTTAGTAGACTTTAGTAGATTAATACATTACGTAATTGTTATAACTGATTATTTAACAAAAAATAAAAGTGTATGTACACGTACAGTGAGGAGCAATGAATCGCAGGGTCATAGTAGAGTGGTGAACTTACCGACGTTGAGTCGGTTAGTTCACCGTCGATAACGACGAACGCGCGTGTACGAGAAATGCGGTAATTCGGAAGAGACATTAGCAATAATTGTATTTCAGACGATGATTAATACTGTGACGTGACGTCCCTTTTTGGACCGTCCGTCACAAGGGATCTACGGACCCGACCGCGGGCGGTAGTTTTGTGTCCTACGTCC
>NW_012028417.1:0-447 GCF_000956235.1 Wasmannia auropunctata | reverse complement strand
AATAAACGTTAATTTTAATAAATTTTCGTTAATTTTAATGCAGACGTTATCACTAACTGACACAGATCAGATTATTATTTAATTAATTCTTTTTTTTACATAACGTGTCACTTCAACATTTTACACTTGATTCACATACTCGATTCACATACGAACAATTCACTGGAAATCACGAAAAATCAACTAATGCATCTATCTGTTATGTACTTTACAATCACTGTCAATTTTAATTATCTATTCATTGAAACATCACACGAAGAAACATACGGCGATTTATTAATACACGACCCGTTCACTCGAGGATATAGCAATTGTAGTCGACTGACTTTAATACCAAATTTATTAATTAATAATTATCAGTGTCGATTAATTATTCGTATTGATTAATTATTTTTCGACTAAAAAAATCACTCGAAAAAAGAAACATACGACGCGTGCACTCGATGA
>NW_012028416.1:51433-55712 GCF_000956235.1 Wasmannia auropunctata | reverse complement strand
ATTTTTCGCGGAGTTACCGTTAACCAAAGTTGACCAATTTTTGCTCAAAATTTTTCTATGCCATAATTTTTTCGAGCAGTGTACATTGCAATTTCTTGGTTCACAAGGCGAGTTAAAATTTTTATATATTAGCGTAAATTAGTCTTTGCACATATATACGTGTAAATGTACACTTTAAATCATGTATCGCCTAATATCTCCAAATTTGAGATATTTTTACGATCATGGAAATGACATTTCGAATTACACACTAAAAGGAGTATTTTTCGCGGTACATTAGCACGAGATATACAAAATATATGAGATAATAATAAATTTGGCGATATAATTGGAGGTATTGCTCTTCTGCTGCTTATGCATTTTGGAGGTACTGTATTCTGAATTCTGAATTATTTTTCTTTTAGAGGTACAAGGCTCTGAGTTTGTATCTGGTGTATATAATACGAGGTACAGAATATTGCGTATGTATCTCGTATTTATAAATACGATGTACTCAGCGGTAAAAATGTACCGCCAGTGTTTGGCAAGTCCTTGATCAAATAACAAGATAAATGATTAAAGATTTCGTGTATGTACCTATACTTTTGGGTGGTACATACTTAAGGGATATACTTATGTCCCTAGTAATGACGTAGGGTTTATATTTTAACGTGAATTGAACGTCAAACCTTCAATTTTTATTCGATACATGATTAAGAGTGTACAACATTTGCAAAAATATTTTCCTCTGAGACATAATTATTAATATTATTCTAGCATTATGATTACTTTTAAAAATTATTTGAGTATATTATAATATGAGTTCTTTTTTACTCAATAATATTATCAATCTCCCGAATTACTGAGTTATTTAAGAAATGATAAAATATATATATTATATACATAATAATAAATACGATAACAATCAGACTTTTTAATCAGTATTTATAGCATTTCTGTAAGCTTACGTAATACACATATACGTACATTTTTTAGAGGAAAAATGGAAAATTCAGATTACCCTTAATGAACAGTATTATCCCATTTTTTAAATTTAGGGATTCTTTCTGTCTGCTGTATGCATCCGTCATCCGGATCTAGAAGTAATAATCAAAATTTCATTTTTTTTTATTGACATATTAGATAATAAGATAATTATTGTAATTAAGATCAATCTTTTATTTTAGAATATATGTTGACTTATAAATAAAACAAAATAAGATATAAAACTAACAGAAATTAATGTAGATATTGGTGTGTAATATTTAAACATTTATTAGCAGAATATTATATAAATACCGCAAATGTTTCCAGCAAACACAGATTATAATTACAATATTCCAGCTGTATTACAGAAATGTTATAATGTTGCTGCAATAATTTGCAGTTATAATTTGTTTGCTGGGTTTCGATGACAATTTGAGTCCTGCTCTGTATATTTAGAACATAAAGAAAAAAAAGCGTAAAACTATCTTAATACATTTTTTTTACCGGTGCATACGACGTACGTTTGTGCAATATATTTTGCTTCTTATTTTCATCGTGTTCTACATATTGATTAATATATTATACTGATCATAAATTTTATTCCTTAACAGATTTGTTGTCAACATGTATAAAAATAAGAAGTAATAAAGTATGTGGAATAAACAATAAACGCAACAGTAATAAAAACAGATTTATTAAAAATATTATATGTTTATTTGTTTTCTTTGTATTTTATTTGCACTGAGAAGGACTGTGATTCAGACATTTCCGTTACTTAATGTAATATTTTGCTAATAAACATTTAAGTGTTATGCTAACATCTGTGTTAACTTTCATTAGCTTTATTTCTTATTTCAATGTATTCTTAAAGACTTACTTACATTATTGTTATATAATCACAAAAAGGTTAGAGAAGCTTAAACATTCAAAATACATTTTAAATCAATTAATTAATTATTTACATTGCATTCGAGATAAAAATATTTCAGTACAATACTTTCTGTAATTTTAGATAATACTAGGCAGCTCACAACACATTGAAAAAAGTATGATTTATGATTTTCTAAAACCTTGACTTGGTACTGATCACTATAGTGGAAGTAATGATAGTAATATGAATAAGAATACATTAAATACATATACATATACATATATACTGTACTATGAAGTTTTGTTTCGTTTGTTATTATTACGACGTATGCAATATATTGTATTTGTATATATTCTCAATTATACTGGATTAATGGTTAAACATTACGCAAGAGGTTAAATATCAAATATCAAACAAGAAAATTCTTTTTTAAGAAATTAAACTTTATTTTTTAATTAATATAATTTTCTATGATATTTATAATAATTAGGTATAATAATTACATAGAATTACATAAATGTTTGTATTTTTTATAAATAACATTGAAGAAATTAAAAACATCAAACAACAAAACAGGGATTCGTTAGCACGTTTTAACACAAAATTTTTAATTGTAAATGTTTAAAAGCACATAAAAGAATAAATTTAGAAAAATAAAATTAATAGTTATTAAAAACTTAAAATAAAATTAAATGTATAAATAATTTCATCTCAATGTTTAATTTAATTTTTCCTCTTACAATTATGCTTTGAATTGTTCACATTTTAGGAGTCAAATGGCATTCACGGCGAAAAATATTAACTCTCACATTTCATTTTAATATATTGCAGCAGTTTGTTGAGATTTTGATTGAAGAAAGCGAAAGAATGACAAAGTCTTTAAAGCATACGGGAAGCACAGTTGTAAAAGATTTAACATTGTTTGTTAGTGAACATGCGCTGAATGCTGAATCTGGTATTGTATCGTATAAAAATACAGAATTGTATTTCTATCTACGTATAATAAAATATAGAATCGTATAACTATACAATTTTACTTCTATCTAGGAATAATAAATAACGGAATACAATTTTTTCTAATATTGATACATTATAGTGCTTAATATATTGTTTGCTCCTACGATTATATTAATTTATCTCACAATTTTTTAACCCTAAACTACCACACCTAGATAAAATTTACGATGTGGGGGGGGGGGAACTTACAAATGTCCTCTATAACCAAATGTCCCCTATAAGCCACGTCATTCCACTTGGTAGTTTGGTACTGCCATTCTAGCTACGCGTAAAATTCGACAGTCTAGTTCACTTGATCAAATAAATGTTTTTTAAAGTGAAGCCATGAGGTATTTTTTTTTTGAAAATACCACTCATATTCTTTTAGAAACTATGCTTTACTTTTTTTTATTCGCCTCTAAAAAGAACTGCGATGTAAAAGAAAAATCAACCTTTTTCGGAAAGATATAAAAGCTAATTTACATTTTTGCAAATTATTCATGTCCTTAAGATCTTTGAGTGTTACTATTCATTCAGTCACCTTTCTTACTGTCTAACGTATAGATTAAAAAAAAAATTCTAAATCGATGCGTTTGAACCAAAGTTACGCAACAAAATAGATAGGCCGGGTAAATTTTACCCAGTGTGGTAGATTTGGGTGGCAAATATGGTAGTCTAAGGTTAAATGTTCACAAATATAAATATATAGTTAGTTTATATTGATTATACCTTGCCTAATGGATTACACGAATCTTCGGGAACGCTAATTTTCAAGTCTTCTATTAATTGGTTGTAGTTAATCTAATTCATTTTCTACATTATTTTTCTTTTTTGCTGTTTTTGCCTTGCTTCCTTTCTTTCTAAAAATTAACATAAATCAAAGATTTATTATTTTCGCTCAAGTAAAAAGAAATTAATTAAATATGCATTAGAATTTTATTTTTACAGAAAGATAAAAGTACCTGTTATCAATATTTGCATCATCTGAATCACTGTTACTGTTATTATCATTGCTGCTAATGATACTGCATCTGCTACTGCTACGACTGCTGCTACCAGACAGAGCTCCTGAAATTCCTGAGAGCGGTCATGCCGACTCATGCCCGCAATTTAGCTGCGACTAGAAACACTATAATAAGAGACTGGCATAGAAATACTGGTATACGGAAATGTACTTTCGAATGCGTAATTTTTCGAGAATAAAGCTCAGCAGACTCGAAAAGTGGATTTAGTACGGACACGCACCACAAATTGTGCAGAAAACTGGATTTTGCATGTAATTTAAATCCACTTCTTCAGAGGACGTAAGTGCACGAGGGCATTTAAAGGTCTATCTATAATGAGAGTAGCAAGTCGTAAGCCGTAAGAAATTGACCAATCATAGTCAAGTATTCTTCTTATATTCGACTGCGATTGGTTAATTTCTTACGGCTTACGACTTACTGC
>NW_012028416.1:48031-51413 GCF_000956235.1 Wasmannia auropunctata | reverse complement strand
CCAAAAAGCCGTCATGTCCTCTCTCGGATCCTCGCTCTAATACGACGTCTTTAGAACGGATTTTATATACGTTCAGATTCTAGTTTCATTTTTTCGGTAGATCTCGAGGCGAATAGTACATTTTGTTCGTCTACGAAAATTTCATATTTAAGTTGAATTATATATTTACATAGTGAGTCAAATAAGGTAAATATTTATTTCTTGTTGAAGTTATATATTTAATTAACCTATAAGAAACTGTGGTGAATATACCAAATTTTATCATAAAGATGTCGAACACGTGACGAACACATAGCAAACGCAGGGACAGAAAAGCCGTCGCTAAGTAAAAGGTATTCAAAGTTGAATTGTTCAAATTACTCAAATTTATTGCGAGCTTATAGATATTGAATATTGAAAGCTGCATGTATGAAGATCTATATATATTATACATAATCGGTTCTTATGACTGACTCAATAATCAATATATGTATACATAGGGAGCTTTCTAGATAAATCGAAACAGAGGAGTCATTCTGTCTTTTTCTCTCGACGAAATATCGAACAAAATGATTCCTCGATTCGATTTGTCTGGAAAGCTCTCTATGTATACTGAAATAAAAATTCGTGATGGGCACATTATCCTCAGTATCCTCACGGCGTGATAAGCACGCCGGCGTGCAAGAACGCGTCACATTGCAGACGTTGTCCTCACAACGTGATGGGAGCACGCGTACGAACACAAAATAAGGTTGCACAATGCAATCACGCGTGATGGGGACATAAATGCATTACACTGTACTCTAATAATACTGGAATGTCCAGTCTACCATACTAACTATGAAGTAAAAATAAGGAGACGTAACTATAAGATAGGCTAGAGCGAAAAAAGTATTGTTAAGTAAAGCCTTCTATTAATACACTAAAAGCTATATTATTCAGCTATGTACAAATAGCGTTTTTTGTTATATCCTGAGTATTGCTTCTAACAATTAAGCCAATAATGAAAGTGAGCAAAATAAAGTTGAATTAAATAATTTGTATAGTATGATTATAATATATATGACATTATAAATGTGACATTTTAGTATATATACATTAAAAAACACAAAAATTATTATCTAAGTTTTTTATTTTTTTTCAGAAGAACAAAAATGTACTATTCCCATGATTTATCTTTTAAGGACAATATGAAATGTTCCTATGTAAACAGAGTATCTGTAAAAGAGACAAGTCATGTTGATTTTATTTATCAATTTGTAAAAATCAGTTGTTGCACCCAAAATAACGATAATTCTAACACATTTGTTAACTCTAAAATAATTGAGACACCTAGCAAGGTTACAAAATATGAAGATTTTAAAAAGGTATTTATTACGTTATATATGTGTATTTCCTTTCTATTATATGTTACTATCGTTCTGTATAAATCGCAAATTAACTTTATGCAAGATTTTGTAGTATTTGACATCTTTTACTTATATTTTAATACAGAGAATTTACCAACCATTGTACGATTACACATCATCTTCTAAATCAAGTGATCACATACCACAACATAACATGACCGAACAAAAATATATTAGTAAGTAATATTTGAATTGATATAAAAAAGATAGTGTTAAAGATGCACTTTAGTACAGAAACGATTATAATTACATCCTTTATTTTGAAGATATCGAATTTTCTGAAGCGTGTTTCCCCGTCAAAGTGTCCCTGTTTGCCCGGAGAAATGGCTTTAGAAAGCTTAGAGAAATTTGGACACAAAACTCTAACGGTCAATGGTTTCTTTTATGGAATAATGACGGACGTATTTTACGGTCCGGTCGTAATATATCAGAACTATATACCGTGATTTTATGGAGGTCGTGTGATTTTAAGACCAAAATGCTTAAATTACGATTATGCTCTAATTCAATAGATCACACAAAGATAGATGCTGCAATACTTATTGGAACATCAGAATTTATCCTTCCTAAATCTCCTAAACAGTGCCTAAGTTACCTGTTAGAATTCATTCGTTACGAAATTCATCGCAATACCTTGATCGCATATCCTGACGAAAGGAACGTCTTTAATACATCAGATTTAGTACATCCTACAGATCCACATGCAGATATACTTCAACTTCAACAAAACTTTGACAAATATTGCATTATTTTTAAAAGGTATCATAATATGTTATTGCCCATAATATACAATCTCTTTTTATTCTCTTAAAAATGAAAATAACTAAGTTTGTTCCAATTTTATTCGTAGCGATGTAATAAAGAGATTTTATAAAAGTGAGCTCGGACGCAAGCAAATGTGTCAAAAGATAAATCAATATGATCGGGAGACAGATAAATATTTTAAAGAGGGATATAAACATCGCTTTTTAAAAAGCTTTTCGAATAAAAGGTGTACGAAAAATATCAAACCCTCTTCAGACGAATCCAAAGAGCTATCATCATGCAATATTTCTGCGCTCCCTGTAAAGTATTTTAAGATGTATATTTTTTATAATAAATATTGATTGCATTATCTCCTGTAATAAAATTATAATTTATCTTTGTAGGATGAAATGGTGCTAGAAATATTGAAGAACTTAGATGTGATATCGTTAAGCCGCATAAGCAGAGTCAACAAACGATTCCATAATTTATCACGAGATCCTCTGTTTTACAAATGTTTGAGCTTACGGAATATATATTTTACATATATGCCCACTAATTTCAATCAGTTATTTGAATATTTTGCACCTAGATGTAAAAATTTACAACAATTGGATCTGTCGTATTGCGAATTTACTGCTCTGGAATTTACAAATTTTTTTAAAACTTGCTGCAGCCGTTTAACGCACCTACAATTAAATAACTGCTATATCATCGGTGACCTACCAGATATTTGGAAAATATGCAAAAATTTGAAAGGTACGTGTAGCAGATTGTTTATTAGTAAATTATCAAGCGACGCGCTAACGGCGCGACGCCAAGTATATATAAAAGTCAGGTGATAACCTGTAAGTATACAGTACTGACACTGTCGAAACGCTATCGCTAACTTTATCTCGAAGTTTCGCCTCGTCAGATTTCCGATTTTAATACCTTGGAAACGAAAGTTTTAATGAAAAATCTAATGACACTTTCATTACATAATGTCGATACGAACTTTCGATTGAGATCAGTCCGAATGAAATTGCGGTGCAGTCAATCCCAAAATCTCGAATTCGAGTCTATGAAAATGCCACTTTGACGATTCCAGTCTTCGTTGTTTTCTTTTTCTTATTCTTATTCTTATACTAATTAAAGTTTGTTCCAAAAATTTTTTGACTACAGTCCATTCTAGCCACGATTCTAGATCGGCCATTTTGAATTTTTAAAAAGGCCATAAGACATCAAAAAGTAAATTCTTCAACGAAAAT
>NW_012028416.1:45284-46425 GCF_000956235.1 Wasmannia auropunctata | reverse complement strand
ATTATACATATATTTTTTAGAATTGGATCTAAGTTGGTGTCGTGGCATAACAAAGAAAGATATTTCATATCTCAAAAATCTACAGTGTTTGGAATGTTTACATCTTGAAGGGATAAGATCGTTAGAAGCTACCACTTTGTGCGAAATACTGAAAAGAAATCGACACATGCGTGACTTAAATTTAGCATATACGTTTATAATAAAGTATATGTTGATACATGAAGTTGCAATAGAATTAAACAATTTATGTCCAAATTTGGAAAAGTTAAATTTAGCAATAAATGCTCTTACAGCGGAAAGCATTTATGCCCTTTCCGATTGTAAGAATTTGAAAGAAGTAAATTTTACTAGGTACGTATGTGCATGTAGGAATGTTTTATTTTTTAATAAATATTACGTAATGTATTCTTCATTGAAATTTGTATGCTTATCTTTCTTACATGCAGTTGCAATAACTGTATTGGCTTTTATTTACAGATGCGTGTTCGTCCCTGTTATGAATGATCATGATGATAAAATCTTTAGTAAATTGTTTTCCTGTTGTCAACGTCTGGAAAAAATCAACTTAAATCGTTTTGATGGTCTCACCGATCGTGATTTAAAAACACTAACGTTGTGCAAAAACTTAAAAGTTTTAAACTTAGGTGCGTCATCTGTGACCCCTGACATATGTTCCCAATTATTCAAGAATTGTCCTAAACTGAACGAAATCGATCTCAGCTACTGTGAACATATTAGTGAAAGCTTGGTTGACCAATGGAATGAAATACACAATGTAATTGTCTACATGGCACAAAAAATTCCGTTAGATTTTTATCCATCATAACATTAGATTCATTAGATCCATTAGACGTCCATATAGCCTCCATAGCTCAATACGATATCTATTCCAGGGAAAAAAAGTTTCATATATAATTATATATAATTATATGCAAAATATGTTTATATATGTTTCTTTCCTTTGTAAAATTATTCTTTAATACAAAATTGATAATAATAATTAGAAAGAAACATAAAAAATAATTAAAAGAATAATTGTTACATTGTTTTTTTTTTACAAAAAATCAAGTTTGAAGAAATAAGAAAAATTGTTCATATATAATTATATATATATATTTTTAATCACTTATATATGATTATA
>NW_012028416.1:3342-45162 GCF_000956235.1 Wasmannia auropunctata | reverse complement strand
TAGAGGTTTTTGTTCTGTGTGGGTGTGTATAATAAATACGATACTACTCACATGAATATATAATCTCTCATATAGCAATATATTTCATTGAATAATTAAGTTTCTTAATCTTGCTATATATCTATGCATTTTATATTGTTCAATAAGTCACTGCGCTGTAGCCATTTTTGTTTGCATATTTGTAAAATTGCGTTCACGTATTTACACTATTAACAAGTTATTAGAAGAAAAGCGCTGCTCGTTTTCCTCTTTGCATTCTTCTGTTCTTCACTTCATACGATAAAGCTGTAAATGTGTTTATGCATTACGCAATAAAAAAAATAACCAGCCTGTTATCGGATATGTTCTTTTAAAAATCTAATTCTATAATAATTCGAAGTTTCTGTGCGCGTAAAAAAGCAACACATATTAAATACATATATATTTGCATGACATTACATTTATTTCATAAAAGCATTAAATATATAATTAATGTAATGAATGTAAAATATCCAAGTATGTACGTACTACATAGCAGATACATATATTAAATTGCGCATATTATATAAATGTATAAATGTATTAAACACATAGTTCATACATATTTTATAACATGTAATAATATTTTATTAAAATAGACATTAGAAGAAATAAAGGCCGAATGAGCATACCAATTAAATAATGTTGTAATATAATTATATAATTTTATTCAGTAAAACTATAGCTAAATGATTTGACATTATTTAAGTTTTCTTTAGCCGCAACTACAAATTTCCAAATTATAATTAATTTATTGTAATAATAATCCTACTCGGAGAACACGCAGTTTCCTTTCCGGTGTGAGTCATTGTGTCCACTCACAATCAAGATTGTTGTCCGAAGCTGTCGCTAATCACCTCTTTCTTTGACAATCCAGTTAGTCGACACCCGATTTCCCACGACAGCGATCCCCCTCGATTCCCCCTCGGATCGCTTCCGAAAATGTTCGAAGATTTGTATCAAATGGTGATCCTTGGATGATAGAAGTCGCGGATCTCGAAGCGGGCCAACAAACGCGTCGGGAACCCTTTGATGCCGCAACGACTCGAAGAGAGCCGTGATCACAGGCGCCGAGCCCCTGATTCATAATATGCCGCAGTTTTCGTTATTCTGCGTTGTGAGAATGTGCATGTATGTATGTGTACGTGTGTATGTGTGTGCTGTCCGTCAACGCTTGTCGTGCACGACTTATATATTCGCTCTACGTAACAGCTCGCAGCTAAAATTTTTAATTGTGACCGGAAGAATGATTCATCGAGCAAAGGGATGGATGCTTTCCGACGCATATATATGTATATATATATTATATATGCCGGACAATTTCAAATCGCAATTTGCATCAGGAATTGTAAGTCTTTAGAAATGTCTATAATCCACATTCACATTTGAATTCGAAAAATATAAACTGAATAATTGTAAAATAAAGGAAGCACGAGATGTATGTATATGTGTGCTTATCGTGTAAAAAAATTTCCTTGAAGTATTCAAACGACTTCTCAAATGATTACTGTAAGATATTTACATATACATAAAAACAGATGATATAATAAATTTTGATTAAATTATCAATTATATTATATTATATTGATTACATTATTTGCTAAATTATTTAAAATTCTCATGTGTTTTGTTTGGCGAGTGTCAAAGAATCATAGATCGACGTTCGTTGTATCGAGCGCGAGAAGAACAACTCCTTTTTATTACCTCATTAATTCCAGTAGTACGGCCGACGAATTCAAAGGATGTATGATTTGGTCGCACCCGGCGGAAAATTAATTTTTTTTAATTCACCGGCGACATAAGTAACATCGTATTTCGCGCAAAAATATGGGTTCGCCAAATTCAAGGCTATATACTTGGTGTACCCGAAAGAAAGAGACGTCGTCTCGTCATCGCCTTCGTCATCCTAAGAGTAACAAATATATCCCGGACACATAGGAATTCATATTATTTTAATTATCGTAATTACTCCCGTGAACATTACTCGGGAAACCAGCTTTCCTCAATACAAATCTTCGCGAAACGACGTTGAACCGGCAATAATATCAGGGCAGATAAATCATTAAACTCTTTGCCCTTGTTGTTCCTCGATTTGCGTTTATTTCGTGCAGCATTCAATCAAACTCCTATGGTGGATGCCGGGATACGCGGAACTATTTTTATAGAGAAGAGTATTTTTGTCGATGCCTCAAATTAGTCAAATTACATTTACCTCCCGATCAAAGTTTTAATATTGTTATCTTTATATCGGTTAAATTGAATGAATTTAATACTGATATATCTAAACTCTTACCTTTATATAATATACAGATGTTATCTGAAAGTAGTTAACAAGTATTACGTTTCAAAAATGCCAGTTAAATAATATTTTTATATCACACCGTGTCGTAAAATTTTATTAATCTCTTTCGTTTCTTTTTAGAATATATTGTTAATGGCTAAAAACTAATTTCTTTATAATTATAACAAAATTTTGTAACAAACTTTTACATATTTTGTAATGAGAGCAATACAGGCAGAAAAACATAATCATTTTTGTGACAAATTTATCGATTTGAAATTGGGCAGGGCCTATATAAACTTTGGCGGGACTTCAAACATGAAATAATTCTGCCTAATCCAATTTCGTCAACAAGTACTCTTTTTTCATCCCGGTGCGTTGATGAATTATAGACACGGTAAGAGAGATAGCATCACGCTCTTTCTACATTCAATGATATTTCACCGTGTGTGCACGAATAGGTACTACACACGTGGAACATGGAAAAGAAATGTAAAATATACGGAGCATGTTCATAAAAATATCCGCTTTATTCTTTCAATATAGTATAACAGGTGTAATCAAGGCCGTATTTACCTTCCGTGGCGCAACATCTCTTGGAACTTCCAGCTAGCTTTTACGTAGACACGACCCTGAATGCAACGACAGTGACGACAATAATGTGTATATTATAGTAAGTACATTATAGTACGTGTACATTATAGTCAGTCGCGGATCTACATTTCCAGCGGTCTGATGTTTCTTAACTCTAAACGATTAATATTGCTAAAGAGATCCTTTCTCAAACAGAATTTACAAATACATTACGAATTTATAGATGTATTAGTGTTTAACGCAATTAATATAAATCTTAAAGCTACAGCGAAA
The DNA here is from genome assembly GCF_000956235.1 of Wasmannia auropunctata. NCBI lineage: Eukaryota > Metazoa > Arthropoda > Insecta > Hymenoptera > Formicidae > Wasmannia > Wasmannia auropunctata. The sequence goes on along the minus strand of NW_012028416.1, from coordinate 41,996 downwards.
ATTAAAGACTAAGGGAACATTAAGGGGCAATACATTTCGGCACATTCCGGCGTGCTAGAAAAAAAAAAAATATATATATATATATATATATACGAATACAATATTCTTAAGCTACATTACCGTATTAATAGATCCGCCACTGATGATTGTATTAATCCTAGTACAATAGCTTCGCATAATATCGCAAAAGGACACATGTCATTAAGTTTATTGCACCGTTTTACAATTCGGTCGCTCATTTATAAAGTAAAATTACAAACCGCGATAGAAAAGTATCTCCGTCGTTCGTAAGATTAGATTCTCGACGATACCAAGAGAATTATTTCAGCGCGTGTGTCAGGAGAAAAGGAGGAAATGGAAATGTTTCTCTAAATGCCTACGGAAAACCGACTACAAAAAGGCGCATCGAAAAAACGCACGTATCGTCGCTCGCATTTCTCGCATTAAGAGTTGTAACATTACCATGGAACGTCAAGATGAGCCATTATCCTAATCGAAGTTAATATCTCACTAAGAAAAAAGAAAGAAAAGGTAAAACAAAAAACGTCTCACTAATATTGGATTGAATGATAAAAAACGAAAGCGGAAGAGGATCGAAAAATCCGTAATCCAATAAAATGTATATTTAAAGTTAAAAAATCGAAATGTAAAACATCTCGATGGTGAACAAGTCATCTAGCAGCGATCACTCATCGCGTATGTAACAGACTGATAAATATTAGATTGTTCATATATGAATAAAACTGATTTTTCTCAATAGTATAAAGAGCTTTCATTCGGAATTACTATATTTTTCATTTTACACATTTACCCTGGAATTCGAGGCAATTTTCTTAAATTTACGGAAGTTTTTTTATATCCTTTTTGTAAAAATGTTTTCGTTAAATATGCATCTAATTTTGCATGTTTTTAAAAACATGTCATTATTTCACTTTGTCATTATTTTTGAATCATTGTCCAAGCAATCATAATGAAAAAATTCTTATATAATATCTCAACATTCTTAAGAAATAATTCATCATATTTTAAATTTACGAAAATTTCTGAAATATATACATTAAACTTCTTCAGATTTTACAAATTTTCTTTGGAAAAAATAAAAAATCTTAGAATATTTTAGAAATCAAATTGCAATTCGTGCATTCGAAGTAAGTTTATAAACATGAAAAATCGTGTAACGTATAAATTAAAAAAATAATTGTTTAAAATTTGATACGTTTTTAAACTATTTCATCAACAAAAACGAGGAATAAGACAGATAGTAAGAGTCTATTACGCTAAACTTGGTGTGTAAAAATATGTCTTCAAAATATAATATAATATGTAGTTACATATCCATAATAAATTTTTTCCGTACGTTTCGGCCTTCTTCAGACTTTCTTCAGCGATAAATAATAAATTAGTATGCCAATATCAATAATTTATTCCGCTAATAAACGTCAGTATGTTCCACAATGTACGATGGCGGGCTTCCAATTTCAAGATTACAAGCAAACGTCATTACTACGGGAACAAGACAAGATGCATTAATGAACACAAAAGATTATAGCGTTATCGTAAGTGCGTTAAAAGACACGATTTGACATTTAGAATGTCTTATTGTCTGTCTTATTATTCCTTGTTATTATTTTAAATTTAGAGTCGAAATATTATATCTAATTAACGACATTTATAACGTCTATTTAACGTTTTTTTTTTTTACTACAATAATGTATTAATGTCTCTATACGAGATCTTTCAGTGATTTAATAAACGTCTATTTCATGTGTTTATATTTAAACATTCCGATTAAATATATTTTTTTAACGTAAATCTACTTGAGATGGTCGAGCGTTCTGTATTTTTAATATTTAAATTGTCGCGAATGATAGATTCGACATTGCCTACTTTCACTTGTAAAATATTTTGATTTTTGCAAACTGTTGCTGTATTGTTATACATATTGTCCCGTAATAAATCATTAATGCGATTTATATTGTCAATGCTGAGTGATACTCACTCCCAACGAGTATATAAGTTCATTTTCAGTGCTTTCTCATAAATATCCGAACAAGTTAGTTACACGACTTAAGTATCTGGGCTCTTAAAATACATTCATTTTTTAACTATTCTTTAAGATGGTTCTTTAGTAAAGTGCCGAAAATTTGGGGTGCCTCACCAGGACCCATCATAAATATTTGTCTAATTTGGATAAAATATAATACTTCATATATATATTGATGAAATAGTATAAAACAAACGATATTGCTACTCCGCAAGACATTGCTAGCGAAGTTATACGATATTTTGCCATTTTAATTTTAAATATCTTTCCAGATTGACCGATGATCTTTTCTGTGACCATTAAAATCGTAATTTTTGTAACTATTATAATCTCGTTTTTTAGAAAAATCTCAAATCACGTTTGTATGCAGTTAATCAAAGAAGCGTCTCCGCCCAACCTGTCACTAATTGTAAGTTATACACGAAAAGTTACATTTCCAATATTTTTTTTCTCTTTTATTTCATCGATAATCTTCCCTAGAATTTTGCATACGTCAAGTTCGGCACTTCAACTTTATTATATAAAAAATGTTTTGCTTACATTTTGAGATATTTCTTAAATAACTCGACTTACTAAAGAACCACCTTAAGTCTTTCATAAGTTTCGATTGATTTTACATTTTATTTCACTAAAAATTTCTTCTAGTGAAGTAAAAACTATTTTACTTCGCTAAAAATTTCTCCTAGTAAAGTAAAAGCTATTTTACTAATAATAATGCAATAATAGTACCTGTTGCTCACTTATTCTTGATTGTTTATAATTTACAACGTACTAGCCGCGTTAATGACTGTTAGATTAGTAACTGGAGTATCAAAGAATAGCATAATATTGTTAACATTTCAAAGCATGCAACTGTTGAGCGGAAAATTCAAAATTCTTATTCATATTTGAACAATCAGTAAATTTGCGGGTACAAATTAATATACGAGTATTCCCTCTTTTTCTTCTTCCTTCATTGAGAAATATAAAATAGATTTGAGAATAAGAAACACCTACACACAACACACTCACTCTCTCTCTCTCTTTCTTTCTTCATATTCAGTTCACCCTTGTTTCGCCTATCGTCGCGCTTTCGTTCGTCCCTTCAATCCAGAATGTAGCCTCGAAGATTCGCAGATTGTAGGTATTCGTCACATGATGATCTATCACAATTTTATCCTCAGTCGTACTCGCGAGAGGACTTGTGGGAAAGAGTGTGCCGCTCCTCCTCAGTGGATGGAATTTTCGAAGTCGCGGACCTCACCGTCCTCGACATTTTGCTGACTGTACTGAAGTCCCTGTTGATTCCATTACCACCGGAAATGCTGAAAAAAGACACGAACATTAAAAAGATTTCAAAGCGAGAGAAAAATAGGCAAAGCGAAAATATCATCATTTATAATTATTATTCGAGGCCTGAACGAGATATTGTTCTTAAACATAAACATATTTTGCTACGTTCAATGAATCGAATTCGTTATCGCCTCTCATTTTCAGTGTATTAATATACATTAATAATTAGATATATTTTATATATATTTTACAATACATATATTGACATAATGTAATAGTTTGTCAATTTTTTTTAAATTCAGGATTGCCATAAATTCTTCATACTAAAATTTCAAATGACTTTTTCCTGACTTCCAGACAAAATTTCATGATTTTCCCTAACTTTCAATAATATTACAAATTTTTTTGTATGTCTGTTTGATTTGAAAATTATTTGAAAACTTTAAATATTTTGTTGAAAGAGCAATTTAGAGACAGCAATGTAAATTACTATTACTGTTGTTAACATTGCTTACACTTAATTATTAAGTTGCTAGTGTTTCTTTATCTTTATCTTTTATATATGCGCACAATTTTTTTCCTATGCTTACAATACAAGAAACATGTAAATATAGATTCTTTTTGATAAAAACTAACTGTTTGTTGGAATCTCCGACTTGCTATTATAAGAAGATTTACAAACTTGAAAGAAGAATTACAAAAATATGCAAAGTCAATTTTAATTTTATTAATTTATTCACAAGTGACACAAGAAATTTAAAAGTTAAAAAAAACACTTTTAAATAAATTTAAAATTCCAACAAATAGTAGATAAGTTGAAAATTCTAATGCTCTTAGTGAAGCATTTTAAACCTCTATTAAAAAGAGATTATATTAGCTAACAAAACTGTATAAGTAACATACGTATATTAAACTATTTTAAATCTAAGAATTTTAATTTTCCAAAAAATTTTGTAAAATCCCCTGACTTTTTCCTGATTTTCAGTTTTGTGGCAACCCTATTTATAGAAAAAATATGAGGACGAAAAGATTGATTGAAGAATTTATGTATATATGACAGATTAACTTGACACATACACGACGTCGGTCTTGTCGTCCTCGTCATCTGGCTCCACTTCATCGCTCGGTACCGTGAAATACGTATTCGCGGACGCTGGCCGGAATTTATAGCCTGTCAGAACGAAGAATGCATACGTTGCCATTTCTCGGAACGTTTCGTCCAGCCACTGGTAGTCAAAGCGCACTGTAATCTGCGAAGGAAGGGATATGATTATCGTGTTATACGTCAGGATTCGTGATTCGCGATCACGATCGTGAGATTCATTCGCGCTATAATCACCGTAAATCACGAGATATCGCGTACCTTGAGTATGTACATTATAATGCGGGTGAAGTATATGTAGAATACTATCATAATGTAGAAATGTTTGAATAGCATAAGCTTGCGCAAATTCATCGCCGCTTTGTCGTTCGTGCGGGCGACCTCCTCTAAATGCCTGATGCTCCACACAACCGGAAATAGAATTGCGCCGCAGCACACCAAGTCGACAAGTATGAACATGTCCCGCGAAGTCTCGCGTCGTAAATTGCCCACGTCGCTTTCCTCAATTATTATCTCAGCCACATTTGCCAACACCTGGGAAGAGACACAGTTCCGTTTTTACCGCATCGTTAGACTTATCACCAGACGATTACACAGGCAATTTGTATACTCTTAGATTTCGGTATTCAATGTATTCGGCAATAAAGAGGAATATCAAAATTTTGTTACACTGAAATTCTCATTCGAGATTAATGGAAGAATAAAGTTTTATAAATGTATCTCTCAGGTTAATGATTTTAATTCAAATCGAGATCTCCAAAAACGAATCATTTTAATTCGAATCGATATTTAAAGATTGAATTAACATTATTAACAACGCCGATTGCCATATTATACAGTCATCATCCATGACTAATATTTAAGTTTCTAGTGGCGCTCTGATGGTCAAAAAAATAAATGCCATTTAATATTAAATTTGAAATGGCTAGACAATATAAAGTGAAATAAGCAATTCTACATATTACGATAATATCTTTTTTAAAACGTTTATAAAAAATCAATGCCATTTAAAAATTTTAATGACAAAAATAACTAGATAATATAAAATAAAAAGTGAGCAATTCAGTGCATTACATACTTATTTCATCATATTAAACAATATTTTTTGATATTATTTCTAATGATAAAAATTTTACTTTAATGTAATTTATATTTATATTTGATGTATATTTATATATACATTTATATGTATATTTATATATACATTTATATATATATTTATTTTATTAATATTTTTTGATATTATTCCTAATGATAGAAATTTTACTTTGATGTTTTACTTTGATATGGTAAGACATACAAAACTTGCTAGGTAAGCAATAAGTTAATAGAAAACGTGGCTTGATCTTTTGAAAAATATTGATACCGACTAATTGATCACGAAAGATTTACTTCAACTACATATAAGAAAAAGACATCGATGTTTACTTGCAATGGTATGACCAACATGAAGAGTTTCTTTTCCTTGTCCGAGAGAATGTGCTTTATAAAATTCCATCCCGTGCCAATGAGCACAATGGTGATGAAGAGAACGGCGCCTTTCAGGAGATGGGTAATGTAGTACAAAATCGCCCACGCCTCGACGTGCTCACCCTTGGTCTGGATAAAGTGGTAGTTTATACCGTGGAACAGCAACGAGAAGGACTTCAGGTACACCAGGACAGCCATCAGATAGTGGATTTTGAATACAGAATGCCTGTACATCACGAAAGTACACATTTACACTCCGTTCTACTCCAATGCCTCGTCGTTAACGTCCCGCTGCACTGCCGCCGTTTTCCCCTTACTTGCTTTTGTTGAGGATAAACACCCAGAAGCAGCCCGACAGGAAGAAGAGCAGCGCCATCGTGAAGTACAGAGCCGGCAGCGGCATTTCGCCGGCGCTGAGGAAGTTGTCGTTATTAATCTCCGCTATCTCCACCTACGGGAGAAAGAGTTTCCTTCAGCGTGAACGAGCCGATTGTGCGCTGACAAGTCACCTAATCCGTTCCCCATCCGGATAATCTCACCGTGAAATCCACGAGCAGCGGCTCCTTGTTGTTGTCGTAATTCTGACAATTGTGAAAGTAGAGATTGTACAGGCCCTCCTCCTCCTCGCTGGCGACGTACATGACGAGGCTCGTGTTGTACGACTTCTCGCCCCTCGGCGTCGTCTCCGTCGTCATCGGTAATCTCAGACGGGAGCACGCGTTGCTGTCCGACCCGTGCCTCGCGTCACCGCTGCGAACGACGGCCCTCTCGATCACTGCACAAAAGAATTTTTGTCTGGGTGACGACGAGTTTCTCGATCATTGAATAGAAAAATTTTTATCTGACGACAAGTTTCTGGAACGAAAAGGCCCGAAAGATTCGGCCGCGCGAAAAGCGGAACAAGTTCGCCACTTGCCATTGTCTCGGACGAGTCGTCGTTGCGTCCGCGAACGATAATTGAGGCGCGACACGTCGCCGATGACAGGTGTGGTATGCGCAAAAGAGACAGTTACCTAACAGAACCTTCCAAAATACCTGAGTTTCGCTCGTTATTTATAAGAACGAGGACGAGTCGCGTTAATTATAGCGTCCCTCATCTGCGGCGACGTTCGATCACCGATGTCACCTCGTGGCCACATGCTCATCGATCATCGTTAAAAGCATCCGCCCGAAAAATGCTCCGATTACGCACCTCGTCGTGAATTCGCTGGTCGCGCAAATTGTTCAAATTTGCATTTACATAGAGTGTTTCTTAGAATACTTTTAATATTTTGGGAATTGATTTCTGAGGTCAATTTGAGAAAAACTTATTTAAATGAAGAAAAATTTATATAAACGTATAATCTCAAAAGTCTCGTTTCAGAAATACAAGATGTTAAAAATCCTATAAAATTATTTCCTCATTAATTTAACCGAAGAGATTTTTTTTCAAAGTCGAAATAAATAAAGAATTATCATTTTTGTAGCTATAGTTTTATTTTGTGAAAAATTTGGAGCAATAATGTATAACTGAGATTTCATTTTTACGACATTCATTTTTATATTGACTCTTTATAGAACGGCTATATATAAAAAATGAAAATAATATCTATTTATTAGTCCAAGTTAAAAAAAAAAAATTTTTTTTTTTTAAGATCTGTTAAGAAAAAGCGAAAATTAAAAATTTCATAGAATTTTTAATACTCTAGAGCTTTGAAACAAGGCTTTTAATATCATATTCATACAAACTTTTCTTCATAACATGACCTCAAAAGTCAGCTTTTGTCCGCTAGACAATCAATACTGTTGTACAATTAATAGTATCGCCTCTTTTAGACAATTCGAAACTCTTAATATAGCTTTCAGACGATCAATAATATTGTGCATATTAAATAATATCAAATATGGTCTAATAATATTGATCATAGGGGTCGCTTAAAGTATTGGATAGTACTTCAGTATATATTAATTGACAGTGCAGTATTCAAGATGATCGCGTCCTTAATGCATTGTTCAGCCTCTGTGAACATTTTTAAACATAATAATAAAATCATGGTAATCGTATGTTTAACAAAAAGGTCTTTCTTTTCATTGTGAATTTATTAATATTATATCATCTTTACAGCGCGTCGTAATGTTGTGGAACAATAATCGACTGTTGGGTCTTAAAATGAAGCTGTCAGGATAATAATTGCTATACGTGGTAAATAACAACTCGTTTCAGGATCACAAGCCAAGTCTCCAGCTACACCTGTTCTCTACCCGTTGCAGTTTACATTCTCTAATATTAGGCGGTGGGGAAGTGTCGAAAATATCTGGCAAATGCCGTGATGGTTTATTTTCGATGTACAACCACACACGCACTGCTGATAACATTTACCAGACGTTCGTTTTCGCGAATGTCCTAGATGGGATTTCATCGCTCTATTCATAGCAAGAACAGCGGCGACGCTCCAGATTGGGATTTTTCGCGACGCAAGTCGCGTCTGAGATCAATCCACGAATTGTGTGTGGATTGGGCAACAGGCGCTTGATTGCTAGATGATGCAATATTATAATGAATGCACAATGTGTAAAAAGAGATCTTTGTCGAACGTACGATTACCGTGATTTTATCACCATGTTTCAAAATATTCACAAAGAGGCTGAACAACGGGATATCTGTCGCGGTTTATCTCGCAATTAATTATCAGCAGCCTCTTAGAAGCATATGCCAAATGTTGCGAGCCCGACACATATGTGGCGCATATTGCGCAACGTTGTTTTATGTGTCGTTTTACGCGGCTCGTGTCACGCGTGGGAAAAATACCATCGGATTGACGTGAAAAATGAGGCGCGCGGACACACGTGGCGCGCGTACACGTTCAGACGTTCGTCGAGCGATACCTATAATACGCTCGCTCTCGCGCTGCTGACACGCCATATCTCGCGTAGTTTTACGGCTGCAATGTGTGTACATTCTGACATTTGTTAACAATATTTACTCTCGCGCTGACATGCCATCTCGCATAGCCGCAGGGGCGCGGTGGAAATAACATCGCGATCCGATGCGGAACGGGGCTTGACTCACCGTGGGACGTGTTCCTCTTTCTCCGTGGGAAGAGCGCGGTATCGCTGAATCTCGACGACAGCGAGCTCCGCTTTGTTCGATACATCAGCACCGCGCTGGGATCCCTGTAGATGTGCGCCGCGTGCACGTTGCCGCTGCAGTTCACCTGCATCCTGGAAAAGTCGGAAAGATCGAATCAAGAGTCTCTTTAATATTTCTAAAGTTCTCTTTAGAAGGATCAGGCGGGCCACCCCTGGGGTTTTAAAATGATACCTTATGTTTGAGATTTTTTGTGGGTAAATGGATAACTTCATTTAAAATCTGCTTAGAGGACATTATTGTAGGGGAGTATAGCGTAGTTTTGTCAACTTAAAAAAAAAAATTAACAAAAATTAGCAAAAATTAACACGTCTATTCAGCTCTATGTCTCATCAAAAATGAGCTAATACAATGATAATTTAATGACATAAACGATAACTGTCTAGTGCGACTGCAGCGCTCAAAAAATGTTGACCAAATTACGCTACTTTACCCTACATATATTAAAAAATCAAAAAAATATATTTTTATTTTTTTTAATGTCCAAAATGGTGGTGCACTAGTCTACATTTGCGAAATCCCTTTTTTTTCTATTAATGTACAGAATTCCAGGCACACGGTTTGACCTTGAACAAAAGATTTTCATTATCTACATATTAAAGACTAAAGAAGTACGTAGCGATTTTTCAAAATATTGATTTTTCTCAAAATGGCAGCTATTTTACGAAAGACTTGTATTAACAAAAATACCAACTTTTCGTAAAAATAGCTGCCAATTCGAGAAAAATCGATATTTTAAAAAACCCCCTACGTACTTCTATAGTCTTTAATATGTAGATAATGAAAATTCTTTTGTTCAAGGTCAAACCGTGTGGAATCCTGTACACCGATAGAAAAAAAAAAGGGATTCCGCAAGTGTAGACCAGTGTGTCATTTTGGACATTAAAAAAAAAAAGAAAATTCTTTGTGTTTTGTTCAAGATCAAACGGTGTGCCTAGAATCCTGTACACCGATTTAAAAAAAAACAGAAAAAAGAGATTCCGCAAGTAAATCAGTGCGCCGCCATTTTTTATATATAAAAAAAATTATAAAATATTTTTTTATAGTTTTTTTATAATATGTATGTACAACAATGTCATTTAAACAGCTTTTAAATAAATATCTTTTTACCCACAAAAAATCCCAAACTCAGGTATCACTTTGAGGCCTGACCCCTTAATGCCGGGTCTCGCAATACATACGTTAAATTTTTCAAGTCCATGGTAAAATATATGATCGAGCTGTCGTCCTTCTGTTCTGTTTTGAGATTCGAAACGTTTTGCAGCAAGCATCCATCGAGATGATTGTGCACGTACGGATTAATGGCATCGATGAGCGTTCGACCCAAGCTGAATCCGAACTGCGAAGAGAACAAAAATGCTAATTTTTGGGATTTGCGAATTGTACAAAAACAAATTCTTGCTTTTGTATCAGTCAGTCAGTCGATATGACACTATACGGTATGATATTACAATTGTTTTGACTCGATTTTTTATTTTGCCAAAAAGACAACGTTCTCTATTAGATTGGAATTAAAAAAATCATATAGCTATTTTATAAATTAAGTCCTTATAAAATTGTGAGTAATTATAAGAAAGATTTTTCGCGCAAAGAATGATAACGCCACGATTTACAGGGATTGACTCGTGCTTTCGACAACGCTTTAGACAATAATAATCAATAACGGTATGCACCGCGAAATAAATAGCGAGAGGTGCCATGCGCCAGTTTATGCTCTGTTGCAAGCCTGAACAAGTCATTCACGAGTCTAACAAGGCGATGATACATCCGCATACTCGCGCGCTTATTTATAAATGCGGGTGGCTCTCCTCGTGAGTGCGGAAGACAGAAACAGGTGTCTGTTGCTGCGCGGTGGAGCGACGTATCGCCCTGTTGCAACGTTACTGCCACACAATCGAGACTTAACGGAAAAATAGAGCGAGCTTTAGAATCAAATCTCTCTCTTTTTTTACATTATAAATTACAGCTCGCTAAAAATTTTATTATAGAATAGCGCGGATGATCAGCGGAAAGTTGCTGAAAAATAAACAGTTGTTATTTCGTGACGAATGATCGGAATAAGATGGACGCTATAGAGAAGAAACTTGATATTTTGATTAGCCGAAATGCAAAGGAAATAGCATGTGTAAAAATAAATCAAATCAGACTGATTCGCTTGATTATGCAATCAACCCAGTTTTTTCGAAGGTTTTATGATTCTTTTACAAATTAATAAATCCAAATATATAAATTAACAATATAAAAATCAAGCTCGTCCTTAAAATAACAATAAAATTGTAATAAAATTAGGTCACACTAAACGAGCACTTTCTAACGAGGATGACAGCGTTTATTAATCTTGTAATATAAAATTTAAGAAGCAGTTTCGACTTAACTTACAATTAGTCTTCTTCAGTCGTAAAACCATTAATAAAAGGAAACGCAAGATATAAAGATACTACACTCTAAATGTACTCTAGAAGAAATTTGTCATTTTTATTATCATAATGCAAAAAAAAAAAAGAAACTGTGTGCACTTGTAAAAATAAATGTTATAAACGACCGACAATTGTTAGTTGCAATGATAAATGTTTTCAAAATGATGACCACTTGATTTCGCACAATATAATCACATAATCGAAGGATATTTTTTTAAAGCTATTACGTATTTTCCAATATCAATAATTATTGTTCAATAAATTGTACCTTTGAAAACTTTTTTTTATGGAACTGGCCGCACACGTTATTTCCAAGATTTTTTAAATATATAATATATTAGTGGTATATATATCATTAATCGTGAGTCATGCAATCAACCAAGATTTTTCAATCTTATGACATTTACAAGTTCAAAAATGTATATTCTTTTCGCAGTATGCGCTAATAAAAATAACGTATTCCTCTTCTGAATTTAATTTATTCTATTCATATTTATTCTGTCCATTCGTTACGTAAGTTTATGTAAAGCAGTCGTTCAATCTCTCAGCAACTGTCTGACATTTTCTAAAGAATAACAAGCATTATTCATGTAGTATAATATTTTGAGTATCGTATAAAATTTCACGAAAATGCCTGATTTTCAGGATAAAGAAGAAATTCCCCGTAAATCCCAGATTTCCCAGGTTTTTGCGGATAATAAAAAGGCGTCGCCTTTTCAAATTTCCCAAGAAGGCAATCTCGAATGACTCCGCAGGCGTGCCGAGGAACGCGTGGGTATATGCGATATCGCGGAAATTACAGGTCAATTATTATTAGCGACTCACCACGGCCTTGCTCGCGCTTTCCGGTGTCAGCTTTTTGTCGGCGTCCGCCGGCGCGAACTTGAAGTTCGTGAGATTCACGGTCAGGATGCTGCCCTTGTAGAAGCCGAATGTGCTCAGGGTGATGTAGTGCCTTCCGTCCTTCTGTAATACGAACGTCTCCGTAAGCGAGGATGCGTTACATGCATTCCAGCCGAGAACGGTGAAAGGAAGGGCGAAGGGACCGGAGGGACCGAAAGCTCCGAAAGCGATCGAATTTCTGCGAGCGATGGATCGAGCCGCGCCGACGATCCTCCGAGAGGCTCTCACGGCCTCTTCGCGGTCTGGAAAATTTTTCAGGGACTTGCCGTGACTTCATATACGTTAAATAGCGTAATTCACGAGCGACAGTGCGCGTTGCAATTATCCGGGGATTTCTCTCTTAATTTCAGGGCAACAACGGTTTTCGCCGGTTTTCCGGAAAGAGATCCTCGCGTGTAAGCGCCAGCCGGACGCGTATCTGCGTATCTCTCAAACTGCCGTCTGCAGTTATTAAGTCCGCGGAGTTGATAAGTAAGCCCCGATAACTTTCCTCGTGACGACGTAAAAAGTAACGACGCGCCACGGAATTATCGACGCGCGCGCGACGCGTCGTCGTCGCTGATGCCGTTCGTCTCCCCCACGGTATCCGTGTACCGTGATACATACAACGATATGCGTGTCGCACACATCCTTCGCCAGGACTCTCTATCCCCCATCGCGCGCGACCAATAATCGCCGACTCATCTCGTTAAATAAAGCGACGGACGCGACGAACTCGTGGACGCGCCTCGTCGCGCTCTCCTTTCCCCAAGTCGCGTGACGAACGGGACAATAAAGCCGCGGACGGCGCCGCGGCTGGAAGACTCGCAACCAACCCGTATGTCCAGCTTGTGGATCCTCGCGCTCGTCGCCGCCACCAGCAGCAGAAGCGGCAGGTAAATCGCGCTCGTCCGCATTTTTCTCTCTCTTTCTTTCTCTCGGCTTTTGCTCTCGGCTGCGCCGCCGTCGCCAGTCGTGTGCACGCTCGACCACACCGCACCGGGTGTCACAACTGTCACATCACAAGGGAGGACGGCGCGCGCGTACCGCGTCAGGAGAGTCACCTCCTCACCTTACTCCACCACCGCCAGGCACCAGCGCTCGTCGATACGCGAGCAGAAACTGAGATGCGAGACAGACTGTCACTTGTCCCGGTCCGGCATTCCCCCCCCTCCCCTCCCTCCGCTTCAGGGCTGGCTCTCTAGCACGGCGCGGCGAACTCGGTAGGGAACTCGGATCGGAATCGTCGACGAACACTGGACCGCTGCTGCCGCCTGCCGCTGATACGGTCCGACACTTGAAATGTGAATCGTGGCGATGTTGCGAATTAAGGAATGCGCGCGAATTGGACCGCGTGAGATGTGCAGAATTTCAGGTCTTCGCCCTTGATGCACTGCTGCGTCCGCGCCGTTCGCTGCGGCCGGTCGTCATGCCTCGCATCGCAGCAAAAAAAAAAAGTTGGCATAACGTTCGAACAGCAAATTCTCCATATGACTTCATTAGATTTATTTTCTGAGAAACTGACGGTTTACCGCGCCAAATCCCACAGCCTTTTCCTATTCTTTCCAGTAGATTTCGTTTAACATATTTTTTATTCTTTTTCTTTCATATGGGCTCTCCTCCGATCCCTGCAGTTCTGCCCTGAAGTTCGCTCGATTGTACGGTGAGATATTCGCCCGTTTCGTGACAACTGTAACAAGGTTGGACGCGATGACGCCCGATCGCTCGATGTGACAGGATTCAACAGGGCCGCACTTATAAAATTTGCGCCCAGGAATTTGCCATCGAGCGCTCCAATCTAGCTCCTCTCTAATAAATAAAAATAAGCAATAATTAAATAATTAATTAACATTTTTAATATCTCTTAAACTGAAACGCGTTTAGAAACGAGGGACAAATAATTAAAATTTAGAACATTTTTTTTATAAAGTCACTTTGCAGCTCTTTCCTTCAAAAATATTTCTATTCTTTTGTGGCGCCTCAGTGGCGCTTCGGCGCCCCAAGGCCTTTTATGGGTAAATACGCTACTGCCCGTGGCTTCTGCTCGGCAGGCTCGGCTTTACGTCGTCGGCATTCGGATTGAGGCCACGTTCCCGTTTCACGCATGATCCGCATGACGTATCATTTTATCCTTGTTTAACATTCAGCGAGCAACAAGGATAAAATAATCTTGCGCGAGGCGGAACGCAGCCAAGGATTTCAACCCATCACGTATTCCGCAGTACGCCTTTCTGATAGGTTAAATTCCTATTCCTCGTTCCGTTCTCCAGCTCCAGTCCCTTCGTCGCGTGGCAACGACTGGCTGTTTTCAGTGTTTTTTTTCTGCCTGGGAGTCGTTCGTTTCGTGCAAAAATGGGCCTGATTTCATCAAAATCGTAGGGTAAGTGGAGCTAATAGAATAATTACCAAATCCATTTAAGGAAACTGAAGAGACGCGGGCGCAATTCAATGATCGGGGGAGCTTAATCGGTTAATGTTTTCATTGACAACTCGAGGCGAGCGGATGATGACACGTGTTTTGAACATGATCATCGTCCAAAGTGGGTTCGGGACGCTTAAAGTTTTTATAGCAAAGTCACACCGCGGTTACAACGTCGGCTCGCGCTTCAGTTACGTTTCGAGTCCGCCGCAGTTGAGAGAACCCTCGTTACACTCCGTTCTTTCCTCGCTCATTATTTGTATGCCGATTACACGCTGTGATAGTCGATCGTGCTGATTTAAGCTGATTCTCCGAGTTGCAATCATTTACGAGTATATCAAAGGTAAACGAACGTTAGATTAAAATCTTTTGGACGAAAGAATCACGCGGAATGCTCGATTTGCGCGGGACAGAGCACATTGTCAACATGTTGACCGTTACTACGGTTTGTAGGTTATCTTTATTAACGTACTTTTGCAGATCTCTTGGATCCTTGAAATTATGCCACAAGAAAAGGATAATTCCCACGGCAATAAGAAAAAAGCGGAAACTAGGAAGGAGACTCGCTCAGACAATACTACAGAAGCCGTTCACTCATCTTGCTCATCTCAGACTGAAGATAATGGAACTGTGTGAGTTCTTTATGATTACAACAATTTGTTGCTTGATAAAATCAAATCAAACAGTTGCGAAATATTCGGGGATGCAGAAGAATCCTTTTTTTTTTTTAGTATTAGGCATTGTAGTAGCAATCTCGCTAATTTCCTTTTGTAGATATCTGTTTTTTTTGTGCCATATTATTTAATTATCTCGCTCTTATCAGTCTTATATGTCGCAATAAATCATTAATATTGAGTAAATCCTCAAAGCACGTGAAAGAAGCTTTGTTACATTAATCGCATCAAACTTTAAATTTCTTTATTAAATGAATTTAAATTTTCTTTGTCAAATTTCGTATAGAGAGCTAATGAGGTAAAAATAATTAAATTGAAATTAGAATTAAGGGTTATGAATATAATTCAAATTTTATCTCGATAGAGAGCTAATGAGTTATTTTTGCAAATTAAATTATATTATGACATCATATGACTGTTAAGTTGTCTATTCAATATGTTTGACATTATATATATTCTAATATTAATTTAATATTGTCTTATCTAACAGGCGTGTCGACCTCTTAATACCGATCATCACCAGTGTTATAATTAAATATTATAACACAAATTATAATTGTTTATACTCCCTCGTTATTATCTGGTTAACCCACAGTAGGGTTTCCTGTTATCCGGTTTCCTTGCATCGGTTGTTTGTGTGGGGGGACCACCAATGTATAATTTATTGTAATTTTTTTATTTTCCTTGTTCTTTTGTTACAAACTTATTCTTTGAATTTGTAAAAAAAAAATTAAAATTCTTCGAGTCATGTTGGTAAATGTGTGATTTAACTGTGACAGCGACTTTTTTCCTTCTATATTTTCAATATCAGAAACCACTGATGATGATCGACGAAGAGGTTGAAACGTATTGTCCGAGATAAGACAATATTGTTATTAGAATACTAATATCAAACATATCAAGTAGACAACTTAACAGTCACATTTATACGATGTCATAATATAATATAATTTATAAAAATACTTAGCACTTTATTAGCTCCCTATCTATATAAAATTTAAATTATATTCATAAGAGCCTTAATTTAAATTTAAATTTAATTAATGAAAATTAAAATTTAATTTTGTTATTTAATTCTTAATTATTATTTTAATTTACTGTTAATTGAAGCCGTAAAATATAAGTGAATGTAAAGCTGAATTTAATTTGAACGTGGCATGTGCAGTCAATATCAACAGTCAATTTTTACGATGTAATGCTAAAATTAAATAATTGAATTAAATATTTAGTAAAATATTATTTGCAGCATGAGTATTGAAGAATCACTCACTGTGATAACTACGGCAATAGAAGATGATGATGCTGGGAGATGGGAACCTATGGAAGTTGATTGTTCTGCCTCGTCGAGTGAAAATACAGAGTACAGCAAACTGCCAGTGATGCTTAGAAAGGAATTTGCAAGTCTGGGAACACAAACTGAACCTACGCGTGTGCCAATACAGAGAAGGGCTCTCCGTACGAGGTTTATCACTAAAGACCACGCATTCCAATCTGTTTCGTCCACCAACTCCGCCGTGCCTTCGTCTAATAAACGTGGTGCGGAAAACCGCGACGCGCGTCCACAAGATTACAAGATGAACTACTTCAAACCTGTCGTGTTTCTGCTGCTGTCGGCAATGTCTGTAATTTTTATTTCTATTCTTTTACACGAGAACCAGCAGATTCGCAGGCACAGCACGGATTTTGCAAACGCCGTTGTCGAACTGAAACAACGGATTTACGGCCATGAGGAAGCCGTGAACGATTTGTGCGACTTTCTTACGCATGACACGCCTTCCATGAAAGTGATTGCCCTCGTTGGTGGTACAGGTGTCGGCAAGTCATATACCGTCGACATAATAAGGAGAAATTTCTCGAGGCACTACGCTATCCGTACGTATTACCGGCCAATTAAGAACATCTGGGAGATCAACCTTCCTTTGCTGTACCCAAATCTAATCGTCCTGGAGAACCTGAGGGAGCACGATTTGAACGATGTCACACACTTTCTGTACACACGCCGAAAGGAATATAAGGATCGTCTCATGACCATACTGGCCGTTTTCAATTTCGATCAGATGGAGGACGGTTGTTTGCAACAGGGACGCGACGACTTCGGCGATGCGTTCAAAATACGAAACCGTATCCTCGGAATTGGACTACCTGAGAATAACCTTAAAATTATTTCCTACGAGCCTTTGAGCAAGGACGCCTTGAAGATGTGCATTGCGGACGCGATAGAAAAGAGTAAGCTAGTAATCCGTGAAAGTCAGTTCGATAATATTCTCAATATTCTGATAAGAAACAAGGCCGGTTGTAAAGGGGCCTACAGGCAGGTTCAATTGATCAGAGAAAAAAAGGTACATTAATCATTTTATTTATTTTAAATGTCACAAAATTAAATCTTTAAATTATATTAAATATTTTCATCTTAGAAGAGACGGGTCTCTTTTCAATTATATCTAATCTATGCCTTAATTTGCAGCGATTATTATGTATTATTTAAATTACGGACAAATCAAAGTTATTTTGTACTTATGACTTAAAAAAAAAGAAGGGACAATTAATTGATTATGTAGGAACTTTAGATGACTTTTTTTAAAAGTTAAGACATGTATAATACATTTATAATAATAGTATTATCATGAAGATAAGCAAATTTTTCCGGGTTTCTATTGCATCGATTGTTCATGAAATATTGTACAATTCGGTTATTAATATAAATGTCTCGTTGGTGGCACAGACGCCGGCAAATCATATACAATCGACATAAAAGGGAGAATTAATAATGTCAAACACGTCCATTAGATAAAGTCGGATTATGAAAGTATAGGTATAGTTAATATTGTTATTTGATATCACTCCAAGGAGTGTTATTTATAAATTTACAGATTAAAAATTCGTCGTTGTAGACGCGATTATTGTAAGTATGCGTCTACAGCGACTTTAGTGCTAATAAAATCAATGTATACGTTGCCCATTAATATATCGTCGTTACTACAAACAATTTTTGTAAATTCAAACTTGTTGAACTTATCTACTGTATGAGTTCGTCTGGATACCTATCGTATTTCTTTTTCATGTAAATTGCAAACATTCAAAAACATAAGTCGATTGCTTATGTAAATGTTTATGATTGAAGGGACACTTATCTGATGTTAGTCTTTTTTATATTAAAAAAATTAAATATTTAAATATTTTAGTGAAATGGGTATTTCTCTAAATTATTTAAATATTTAATATTTTATATATACCTACATATAAGACCGGCATCAGATGAGTGTCCCTTCAATCACCAAATGTTTACATAAGCAATTGACTTTTGTTTTTGAATATGTTTACATATTTCATGAAAAATTAATGCAACAGATATCCGGATAAACGATGATCTTTATTATGAATTACAATTTTATCAGGAAATAATGAAAAATTTAAACGAGTTTGGAGCCACGAACGTTGTCTGTAGTAGTGATAGTAATTTAAATGGGAATGTTTACGTAGACTTTGTTTACACCAAGGCAGCTGTAGATGCTTATTTATATTACAAAAACCGCGTTTACGAAAACAGAGCTTTAATTTGTAAATTTTTATGGAAGCATTTCTTGGAATGATATTAAATGCAATGAAAATATTAACTGCAGTATACGATTTGCCGACGCCTGTACCACCAACGAAAGCTATTACTTTCATGATGTGTCACGTGTAAGATATTCACACAGATTGTTCATGGTTTTCAGCAATTATTAAAAATACGAGCGGAGATGATTTTTTTTAAAGATTAAGATAACACATTTATAATTAAATGTATAACACTTGTATAACACATTTATAATTAAATGTATATTAAACAAGTTTTAATTAAAAAAAAATTATCTCCGCCATGCCTTTAATCTAATGGATTGCTGAAAGTCATGAACGATGAGAACGATCTGTATGAGTATCTTATAGGTGATGTCTTCCATGAAGGTGATAGCCCTCAACGGTGGCACGGACGTTGGCAGATCGTCGACGTCATAAGGAAGAATTTCCTGAAGCAATATGCTATTATAATTATAAATGTATTATACATATCTTAACCTTTAAAATGTATTATACATATCTTAACCTTTAAAAAAATCATTTTAAGTTGCTATATAATCAATTAATCAAAACAAGTTAAACAAATTAAGTTTGGAAATAAAGTAGATTGATTATTTTATTTATTTTAAATATTACAAAATTAAATGTCCTGAATTTATATTAAATATTTTGATCTTAGAATAGACGCATTTTTTTCAGAGATCTTGCCACTTGTAGTCTTTGAAATTATATTTGACTCAATCTGTGTCTTAATTTGTAGCAATTATTATGTATTATTTAGATGATGATACACTTTTAACGCTTTCACTTATCTACTTCTTCGCTCGAAAATTTGTATTTACAGAAATATCATATCTTACTACGTTATAATTATATTACGATTTGCTATTGAGATCTACACTACTTGTGATTTTGATTTTGATTCTCTTGTTAGAGGATCAAAAGATTCTCAAACACAGCACCGATTTTGCGAACACCGTCGTTGAGTTGAAGAAATGAATTCATGGTCATGGAAGAATTGTGCAATATTATAATATTATAATAATAAATTATTATAATATTATATTGTACAATTCTTCGTGGTCAGGAATGCATTTTGTTAATTCAACCGCGCTCCCAAAATCTGTACTATGTTTGCGAATCTGCTGATTCTTGTATAAGAGATCACAAGTATTATACGAGCAGATTACAATAGCAAATTGTAATAATATAATATTATAGTAACATATAATATTTCTGTAAATATAAACATTCTCGAGCGAAGAAATAGAAGATAAATGAGTAAAAGCGTTAAAAGTGTAATTGCTAGTAGTTCTGATGCGAAACACTACCCTGTATAGTTAGTAATTCAGATGTTGCAAGCTCGACCGACGGACGTGGAAGTGAATTAAATATTTTGCAAACGAACTTTGTACACATTAGCATTCGCCAGTTACTTTTCCAATATGCGAGATTATTTAATCATCAAGATTCGATCTTAATCTTTGTTATAGTCCATCTCATATCCGTATAATCTTCGGTATAGTTCATTCCGAAACTGAATAGAGGTCAGACGCTTCGGAAATTAAGAAGGAGAAGCATTCCGATAGTATTTCAAAGAAAGTCATCTACTCCATCCGAGACCCGAACAGAGGTCAAACACCTCGCCCTCTGAAACTATGAAGGAGAAACATTCCGACAGTACTTCGAAGGTAGTCGTCCGCTCGTCCAAGACCGAACAGAAGTCAGACATCTCATCCTTTAAAAATATATGGTGGGATGCTTGCAAAGTGCCTCGAATAAAGTCTCGTTCTAGACCAGACGGATGACGGATGACAACATCAGCGACCACAGAAATGCCTCCGAAACTACCCACAGAAGTGCGTGCGAAACTGGATAGTTCGAACACTTCTGTGGGTAGGCTCGGAGACACTTGTGTGAGTAGGTCCAAAGGCATTTCTGTGGATGCTGATGTTGACTTCATCCGTTTGTTCTGGAGCGAAACTTCATTCGAGGCAAGGAAACATTCCACTATATTTTGATGGACCAGGTATTGGACTTCTCTTCCAGAGATAAGTGAACGGCTTCCGAAACTATCCATAGAATTACGTTCTGAAACTGGGTAGTTTCGGAAGGCACTTTTGTAGGTAGTTTTGGAAATCATCCGCTCATCTAAAACTGGAAGAAAAGTCCTATATCTGGTTCTTCAATATATACTTCTGCGGGTAAGCCAAAGACAATTCTGTGGACGCGGATGTTGACTTCACCCATCTGGTCTGGAGCGAGACTTCATTCGAGGCAGGGAAACATTCCACCATATTTTTAGACGAGGCGTCTGACTTTTATTTAATTGCAGCGTTACATCTTATAGTGAAGTATAAATACTTCATTGTGTTGCATGGTCTGATTTTCGTTTGGAACAATTGGATCCAAAGTATACTTATATATTTATATATTAAAATGTATTTATACTTACAGAAAGTATATACTCGCTCGGTAGGAACCACCTGTTAAAATTATCTAAGAATTATCTTTTAAGATTATCACAATATTGTAATCGAGAGTTACGTACATAGAGAAAAGATACGCGCTGTGTCAGGCAATTTGTTACTTCAATCACGTTTTCGCTCAGATTAGTTAAATTGTCGGTCGATCCTCTTCGTCGAGTTTTCATCGCAGGGCGTAATTTCGATAATTTATGGAAAGAGATTGGAGCGGTTCCAATTTCATCGGTGAAAGCCAGCTTGGACGCAAATATGATGTTCACGGTCCGTCGCGTCGGCTCGGACGCACGATGAAATGATTTTCGTATGCATCACTTCCGGATATCGAAGACGAGCGGTGATTTTCGTGGGTGATGATGTGCGCTATCGTATCGCTTGCGTCCGGTGAAACGCGTAATCGGCACGCGGTTAAGCGAACGTACGTGGATTAAGGCTTGCGGTATACATGTAATAACGCGGACTCTGAAGCTTTCTTTCAGTAATCGTATTTAGACTCCTAACGATTTGTAAGCGAGTAACCAACCGTGATTTTGCGTACGTTAAATAACGACACGTTATGCCCGAACTGTAAACGTTACGCCGTTACCACCGATCGCTCTTATGCAATCGAAAAGTCGCTCGATTGTATTTCGTTTTTCCTCATTCCCCCTTAGCAATAAGTAATTATTTCTAAGTAAGCATATAAGTGAAATGTTTTCCAAGAGGTGAAAGAAGGAATATCTGTGTGCTGAATTACATCGTTCTGTAGCTATAAGTTTAGCTATAAATATTCTGTAGGAATAAGTTGTGAAAGAATTAAGTGCCAAATCTTGAAAGAAAGACTACTAAGACAATATTTTAAGCGTTACAAAATTAAATGTCCTCAATTTATATTAAATATTATGATCTTAGGATAGACGCGTTTTTTCAAAGATCTTGCCACTTGTATTTTTTGAAATTATATTTGACTCAATCTATGTCTTAATTTGTAGCAGTTATTATTATGTACTATTTAGATTACGGACAAATCAAAGTTGTTATTTTATTCTTATGACTTTAAAAAAAAGGAAATGATTGATTGTGTAGCAACTTAAAATGATGATTTTTGTAAAGGTTAAAACACATATCATACATTTATAATGTTATATTTTGTGATATAAATAATATTATATAATATGATAATTATAGTAATATTAAATAGTATATTATAATAATACGTTATTATAATATAATATTGTATAATTATCATGTTATTACAAATGTTATAATATTAGAACGTAATAAGATGTAATATTTCTGTAAATACACATTTTCGAGCGAAGAAGTAGAGGATAGATGAGTGAAAGCGTTGAAAGTGTAATTGCTAGTAATTCTAGCGCGAGACACTACCCCATATAGTTAGTAATTCAGATGTTGCAAGCTGCGGTCGACTGACGGACGCGGAAGTGAATTGAATATTTTGTAAACGAACTTTGTACACATTAGCATTTACCAGTTACTTTTTCCAATATACACGAGATTATTTAATCGTCAAGATTCGATCTTAATCTTCGTTATAGTCCACCTGTTTCCCTCCCTTAATTAAGCCATTATGTGATCTCCTTGTGACGCAACTTAAAAAAAGGCGGATCAATCGATGTTAGAATTTTTGCTTCGTGACGTTACGTCTGGCAGGACAAAAAAAGAAAGAAAAAAGGTATCTCTCATTCGCCTCTTACGTGCACCGATGAAGATGTGACGCAACTAGTCAGAAGTTACGTTCGTCCTGTAACACGCAAAGACTATATGTGTATTACATCGCGGCACTTACAATTCGCCCCCTTTTACCTCCGCGAATGTCCCGCGACGGGAAATAGAAAGTTCATGTATGTATATGTTCACGAAAACGTATGATTAGTTTATTATATAGCGATCCCTGTCGCTCTCCCCCTCTCCTTCCCTCCTCCCGCCCCCCTTAACCCCTGAAGAAATCGCGAAACTGAAGATCCCGCGAAACGTTTCCTGTCTATATCGGAACGGAACCTACTTGCTTGACTCGCCCCTTTTTAACGATTCGCCAAGATTAGCGACACTGCAGACATCCTCTTGCACGCCATCGCACGTGACTACCTCGGTCGCCGTTAAGTAAGCTGCTGCAGGGGTGTCGCCGAAGATGAAACGCGAATGCGACCCGACAATTTTCAGCTTGATTGACCGAACGTCATTTCTCACATCCGTTTTGATGACACCGGATAGTATAATAGTTGCTTCCCCCCCAGACTTGAGAATGTGTTCTATGCAATGACGAATTATCGAATTAACAACCTAAACAATACAGAATCCAAAATGTACGTGGACGTAAATCGTCTTAAAAGACGACGCTCCAGAAGACGCGGCGTCTTAAAAACGTCTCATGTCCTAATTTTAAAATTAAACTTCGTCTGGGTGAACAAAGTGTCAGGATATCTTGCTACGTGGAGACAATAAGATTGCGTTCTCTTCGAGCGTGATCATCACCTCTGCCTCAATTGTACACAGAAAGAACGATTTTGTTGAAAGGTCTAAAAATTTTGCTGAAAACAGATCTGAAAATAATTTTTTGTTGATTCATCAAAATAATTTCTTGGAATGTTAAAACTGATAGACATTGTTATAAAACGTTTTGATATTATAGCAATCGCTTTGACTTTCGCACAAAATTATTTTGATTATTGAGCAAAAATTATTTTTAGATCTGGATTCAGCAAAATTGTTTTTTTCTTGTACGACATCAAATTTTATCTTCACGCAATTGACAGATTCATTTTTTTTTTAAGCCGTTCCAGTTCTTATTCTGCGTTCTGCAATTAACATTTTCCCAGCATATCAGCGAGCAACCTTATTAATCGTTCACGGAAAGAACAATTTTGCTGAATCCAGATCTGAAAATAATTTTTGTTCAATAATCAAAATAATTTTGTGCGAAAGTCAAAATGATTGCTAGAATATCAAAACGTTTTATAGCAATGCTTATCAGTTTTAACATTCCAACAAATTATTTCGATGATGTAATAAAAAATTATTTTCAGATCTGTTTTTGACAAAATGTTTAGATCTTTCAACAAAATCGTCGTTCTTTCCGTGTACATTTAATATACTCAATACATTTGGTATAGCTGTTTACCAGACTTTTCTCAGTGTTCAAAAATATGCAATTAGATCAGGTACTCTGCAAAATGCAAGATATTTTTTGCGATCAGATTCACCTTCGTTTAACCGGTCGAACCAGCCGGGAAGTATGTCGACGGCCGAGAAGACGATCATCGACCGGAACCGGATCGAAACGTACATATACAGCGGCCGCGGGGGTCATTACGAAACTGATAGTACCGCCGCAGTCTGTGGACTCACGCTATTTACGCATCTATAAAAGAGAATAGAAGAGCGGCGATCTAGCGCAGTCCACGAGTTCACCTTCGACGGAGCTTTTACGGGAAAGTCGGATTTACGGAGCGTTCGATTCGCGCTCCGTCGCGTCGCCGCATCAGAAACAAAGGCGAGGACACCTAGCTTGTACCCCCGAAGGATTCGCGGTGGCTCCGCGAGGACACGCTCGTTCGCGATTGGAAAAAAAAAAGAGCCGGTGTGGAAGGAAGGGCGATCGGGCTGGAAATTATAAAAGAGCGATCGACCAGCGGGAGTGGGGCAGTCGCTTCCAAGTGTGCACCTGGGGCACTACGGATCGGAGTACGTTCACATAATCGTATAGGATACCTCTCTAGGATAGTGCTTAAGACATAGATCCCCGCCGCCCGCTTCGGTTTCGCGCGGTTCCTCGACAAGCAGATTGAGTAAGCGTGAAAGTAGGACTTAAAAATTATAATTTACATAATATTTACTAAGCGCAACCAGACAACACAAAGTCTAAAATCGATGCATAACACGTCTTTTAGTCATCTTTTAAACATTTTTTCGATAGTTCTCGCAGAAGTGTCTAAAAGACATTTCAAAGATGTCTAAAAGTCGTCTTATGCGTCAATTTTAGACTTCGTGCTGTCTGGGCATATATTTACTCTTGTGTCTGGTCCTTTGTCTGGGGAGATTGCCTATTTTTTCCCTGTAGATGTTAAACGAAATTACAATTGCTTCGGTACTTTTTAACACTTCACAAATGCGAATAATAATGAAAAAAATTTTGAGAAATTAAGCTAAAAATAGACAAGATTTTCATCTTTATCCGCTTCATTAGATCTTGATACGCTTTAGCATAATTATAATCAAGACAATTAACGCATGATATTCTGTTCTAAAGATTCAAGATTAAATTCAAAACATTAATAAAGATTTCTAATTAAAAATACATAATTCATATAATAATTAATTCTTTTGCATGATATTTTAATTTCGTATTTATAACGTGTTATGTAAAATGCATTTCAAAGCCTTAGAAAAAAAATCTATTAGATTTAACTAAATTCACAACATAAAATTTAGTTAATTGAATATACTGCAAACATTGTTTCACAATTAAAGAAGAACTTTGGCTGTCTTTATTTGAAAAATATATTAAATATTATCAACTTTTTATTTAATTGTAAATTATTAAAGAGAACAATAAAAATTGAAATATAATATTGGAATATAAAGTACACGCGGGGTAATTACGTTCAAAAAAATTATGCGAGTAATGTGACTATAATGTGTAAATGTAATTTTTACTAAATTACAAATTTGTTATTACTTTTCGACAAGTGGAGCTTTTCTTTCATTGAAATTAAAGGATGGCTAAATCGCTTGAAATAATCAGTATTAATATTTTAGCCATGTAAATCGCGAATCACATCGCGCGAAAGGGTTGAAAGTCATAATTATCAACGTCAACGACGTAATGACATTGTCCGTGACGTCAGCGTTAGACTTTCCAATCACGTTCGCCGGAATAATTTGTCGAATCGATTAACGTCGCGCGAATTTCAATCGCGCGACGATCTTCGGAGCGGCTTGTCTCGTCCTTGGTCGTAAAGGCCGAGACGTTATACTAAAGGTCGGGAATATGGAACGCGAAATGCGAATCGTCATTGGCGCGTTTTCCGACAAATTGGCGAATTCGACGGAATTAATTCGGACATCGGAAAGAGAGCGCGAGATCGGCGCAAGAACACTCGGCATCTCGTTCGTCGTGTACGGATCACAAGAGAGTTAACTGATCGTAATCTCCGTGACATAATCGTCGTAATACACGAGAGCAAGCATAAGCGGTTACATGATCATATCGCGCGCCGTAATAAGCGGTAAAATCTCTTCTCGTCAAGCGGGATGAAAAACGAAAGGCTGGACACCGCGGCGTGATGCAATCGACGTAACGTATTCTCGCGCGAAGAAGAAGAAAAAAAGCTCTTACGCGCGCGACCGACGACGCTCGCGAGATGAAAGCTCAGCCGCGGGTATTATATAGCGACTCCGTAAGTGCAGGCACTTTCTACGCGGAAGAAGACGGTGTATACCCTTAACCGGCTCCATCATAATCACAGGCACGGCCTGGCTTTTGTGCGTGTGCTGTCGCGATTACGTTTCGATCGATCGTATAATAAAACGAACACGGTAGTACGCAACCGATATGGCAGTAAAAGATATACGGCAATTCGATGATTGCTACTTTTCCCTTTTTTTTTTTCCTATTAACAGTTCTCTTGAAATCCAATGCGTATCGCTTGTATTATAGATATGATCACGTGTTTGCGCACCGGCGAAGCTTTTTATCTCTTCAACTCGATTCTACGAACGGTGACATAACTTTGCGGATATTACGTACTCTTTACGTTAAAGACTTTTTGTGGGTCCTGCACGTTACGTTCGCGATACGTAAAGCCGCGATATTGCAACAGAGTTATACAACCCTAATTGCCCTCGCTCTGATATGCGGAGGTGCTTGATTGGAGCGTGGTAGAAAGGAGAGCGTCACGAGAGAACGGGCAATGTATTTCTTTCAATAATAAATCTATTTTAGACGGGAGAAAGCGAACAGTCAAACCCATTGTAAAACGGTTCTCGCTACACAAAACACAGACAGCGTTCCAATTTCTTGCATAGCGATGCCTCTCAACTCTCCAACTTCTTCGACTCGCTTCGCGTCGCGAGCTGAGAATCGGGCTGTCAATTTATGTTGCAATAAACGTTGCCCGAAACGATTCGGCAACCCAGGCAGAACAGATTGGTCCATAAATTCGTCGATTTATAGACATCAATTTGATATCGATTCGTCTATAGACATCGACATCTATGGATGAATCTGCTCTGCCTGCAGGGAATTGTGAGGCATGGAAATGGTGAAGTAGCGTTGACGAGATGAGTAATGACGCATCTCCCGGCAGTCGACGACGGTTTGTTTCGGCGTGAACAAAGATGGGTTAACAACCGAACACTTGCGTAATCGGAGAAAGCGATTGCGAAACGGGCCGGTGCACAGCTCCGGCGCCCCGGCTCAAAACACGTGGCCCGAGCGCGATGGTACCGCGCTAATCGTTATGTCACAGCTACTGACGAAAGGCCCGAGAATTCCTATTCGATCGGCCGGCCGATCTCTTCTCGAACGTGAAGTGAAAGAGGCGGGCGCCTTTCTTCCTGACGCAGCTCCGCCGCGTGGCCGCCGCGACTTTGAACGGAAACTGTGTCAGCCGGTCAGCAAACGGTATCGTCTGGCGATTCGGAAGAAAGTGAAAACGCACGCCTCGTCGCGCGCGCGCGCGCGCTTGCATAATTAAAATCGAAGATTATTACGAGAAGGTAGTAAACAGAATCGATTCAGAACAAGTTTACGCTGAACACGTAATAATGATACGCTGTAAAATTCTGAAAGAGGAATCGTTATATCGTATACGTTTTATTAAGAAATGCAATATACACACAAAAATAAATGTATCCAGAAAATTCAAAATTTTACATTTCTTTAATTAAATAGATATTTTTTCCTCACACGAAGAAAAAATATCTACCTAATTAATAATTAGATAGATTAATATCTATCTATCTTTCGTTTTCAGCATGTAGCTTATTTTTTTCGAAATCATCGTTATTTACTAGAAAAAAAAAATACGGCGGGGAAAAGATGTATAACTCGAAAATCGATTTTAGAACTTCCGCAGGAAAAATATAAAAATGTCACTGTTTCCAGGTCTCTGTAAGTTTAAATAAGTCGCTTTTGACGTCTTTCGAACAAAGGCAAGATGGGAGCAGTCGAATGGGCAACCGACGAGGACAATTACGAGTGCACCCTCTCGGCGGAGACGCAGAAGATAGCGAAGGAGGAGCTCAGAGAGGACAAGAACACCAGGGACCAGGCTCTCGAGCAGATGCGCAATTGGATCAAGATGAATCCGCGCATTCAGAATAGCCGTCTCGGTGAGGCTACTATCATCATGATGATTAGATGGCAATCAACGCGAATATTAGCGTAAAGATAAATTATGTGGCCTCGCCAATTTACGACGAAAGACGTGACATTGTGAAAAACGCAGCAATTTAAGTAGCATGTTTAAACTCTCTCTCTCTTTGGTTACTTTAAGATTAAGTAATTAAGTGCGTAAGTGGCCGTTTCGCGATTTTGTAAGATTCTTGATGGATTTGCCGCGTAGAAATTCTAATGGGCAGCCTCGAGCCTGCAATTGCACACGGTATGTATCGATAATTGAACGCTTGGCTAATTCGCCATCTTTTATTAGATGCACGATTCTTACTAAAATTCTTGCGATGCAAAAAATTCAATGTCCCGATGGCCCAGGAGGCCACTGAAAGATACCTGCTGCTCCGTCAGGTGTATCATGTAGCGTTCCACAAACTGGACATCACGGAGCCGAACATGGAGGAGTTACTGTCATTGGGGTGAGTACTTTTTTGAGATTAGCCCGTTAGCGCGCTGCAACTCCGTTCGCGATCTCTTCTTTTATAGATATCTCTTCGCTGCGCCTGGCCGCGATGCGAAAGGCCGTCGTGTTATAATCGCTAGACCAGGTACATTATATATTATACAGGTTACTTTATGTATAGGCATGCGCTTGAATATTATTATATGGACCTAACAAAAGTTAGTGTACACTTTGAAGTAGAATCACAAAATTTTGCGTGGTCTCCGCTAAGTTGTTTGTTTCAACAGAATAGTCGTTATTTACATTGAGAGAAAAGATATACTAATGGTAACAAAAACAGAGAATTATTCACAAAAGTCAAGTTTTATTCTAAAATTTTGTTAAAATAGCAAAATATATAATTAAATAAGCAAAATTTGGTATAATTTTTGATTTAACAACACAATTTTATTTGGTTACTCACATTTTGTACACAATAATATAAAATTGGGTTGCAATTACAAAATAAGTTTTCTTTTAGTAAGTTCAACAAAATAATGTAATTATTTTGGTAATTTTATTCAATAAATTCAACGAATTAATATCGACGTGTTAGTTTAGTTGGTCACATATCAACACATAGTTTTGGTATCAGTAACAAAATTTTGGTTGTTCATACTAAACTTTTCTCTCAGTGTACAGAGCGTACAGTTATTTTGCAAAAGAGTAAAAATCGTTAAAAAGTATCTTATAATGAAGATATTCTACTCATATTTCTGTTTTACGAAAGATACCTGGGTCTAAACGTAATAATTTTCGGCGTTTCTCTTCACGTCGCGTTCGCTTCACTTACTAATCGTTCGTAAACACACGCAATTTCCGCCCAAGGCGTATTTGATCCTCACAAATACACGAACGTGGACATGTGCAAGATCCACGCCATCACCTACGAGGCGCTGATGGAGGACGAGGAGAATCAAGTGCGCGGCTTCGTGCATTTCGCCGACGGTGCCGGCGTCAGTTTCCCGCATCTGACGCTTTTCACTCCCAAAGAGGCAGTGCGCATCGTGAAAAATGGCGAGGTAAGATCAAATATATGCTGCGTAATCCACGAATGTATGAGACAGGCAGAAGATTAACGGGTGAAATTAAATTTTTCGATGTAAATTGACTATATATATACTAATAACAGGGAGCATCCTTTAATCCAAACCTATTAACCTATTCTAATTCTTCTCTTTACTTGCGAGCTCTCTAATGGGAGAGCTATTAACTATTGCAAATTTACTCAAACGTTTTAAAATCAAATATAAACCTTTGAACGTTTACGTAATGATTTTTTGTGATATTTAATTTGTTATTTTTAAATCTCGTGTGAGATTCTTCATAAATATTTGCCTCATTTAATTCTACTTATGCTAAAGTATTTTATTATACAAATTTATGCCTCTTTTATCTTTGCTGTATATATTGTCTAAACGACAAGCTATTACGTTTGAAATTTCCATAAGAGCGTTTCATTCCCATCGATTCAGCTGCGAGTCTGGACCAAGGACGATGTCACGTAACAAAATTTCATAACGTTTCTCAAAACATAAGACATAAAAGCCGGCTTTTCAATTTCATGTCTTTTGCCTATTACGGAATCGACTTAAAAGAGCTATTTGAAAAGACTAATTAAGAAAATTAATTATTTAAGAAAATCTATTTAAAAAAGGGTTTATTAAGAAAAATGGGGGGAATTATGAAGGATAGAAATATATTTCTAATAAATTATTTTAAGCGTGATTTCTTAATTCTGTTTACTGTCTAAACAATAAGTTATAGAAATATGTATATTTACGTTCGCATAAACATTTTATTGTTTAAATTACATAAACTTTTTAAAGAAAACTAAAGGTTCTTTAGAAACAGATGTAAAAAAAACTTACTAAATCAAATCAAAATATTGGCTATTTTCCGCGATGCTAATTAACTCTTGTTGTACATCGTGCGTAATTTGTATATCGAGCAGTTACCATTATGTTACGTATCTGTGTATTTCATTAGTTCAATTAGTGCAAAAATTGATAAGTAAGGGTAATTTTATCTTTGTTAGAAACGAATTTAATATTGATCGATTCGAGAAACGTGTACGAAACAGTTTATTTATCTTTTATTACAAATATTGTTCCGCTATTACAGATTTCCTGTTTATAGTAATGTCCGCAAATGAAATTACTGAATTAATTAGATATCATCTTAAACTACTTCTTATGAATGATAATCACAAATGATAAACTAGAAATTTATAGTATATAATTCGTAGTAATTTATATTTATTATCATTGTTTGTGCACATGATAAGCACAAAAACTCACTGACGCAACAAAACTCAACATCAGCTGAGCTGTGAAACTTAATGAAGTGCTTGTCGCACTTGTACGCGAACGTATAATCGTGACGCTGAATAATCATTATTTGTTTGAAGCAATGTTGTATCTGAAAACTCATGTAAATTTTAAGATGAACATAGTTTCTTATCTATTAAATATGAATTTGTCGAGAATGTTATTTGCATGTATATAATCAGACTTCAAAGTCTTGAATTATTTATATATGAACATTAAGCAGCATATAAATATAAATTGAGATTTCAAATTTTATTTTAATTTATAATATTTTATAGAATCTATTTACTTACTTATTATTCTACATTGAACTATAATTAATAACGATAGGTAACTAATTATTGGTAACTAATTATTAAGAATCAACACCGTTGTTGGCGCGAAAAATTCTTATTAAATGATCCCAATTTACATCGGTCTTGAACCTTTCGACCTAATTCGGGCCATCTTCAGCAAATCTCAAATCCAATATACAGAAGAAATCCGCTAATATTCATCGCTTATTTTGTCTCATATGAGTCTCCTCGAATTCCCAGATTGCAATAAAGTATAAAAGTACGGCATAGACAGATCATAAAATTAAAACGAAAGAATAAAAAACAAGATAGCACAAAAAGAAGAGAGCACTCATCTATTGATTAGTCTAGCTTGATTAGTTAGATTATAAAATAGAAGAATGGATAAAATTGATGAACTTAGTAATAACTGGCTAATCGCTTATTTTGTCTTATATGAATCTCCTCGAATTCCCAGATTGCAATAAAGTATAAAAGTACTGCGTAGACAGATCATAAAATTAAAACAAAAGAATAAAAAACAAGATAGCACAAAAAGAAGAGAGCATTCATCTATTGGTTAGTCTAGCTTGATTAGTCAGATTATAAAATAGAAGAACAATGGATAAACCTGATGAACTTAGTAATAACTGGCTAATAAATTATAAGGAACGCAACACTTGATCGGCTGTCAAAATCGGAATGCTAATAGCGCAAGTAATCGTATAAAGTACAGAAATATGTCATAATGATAAAATAAGATTGTCTGAATATAATAAATAATACACATGGAAAGATTAAAAGTGAAAATAGACACTGTTTAGAAGATATTAATAAGATGTGATAAAAGCATTTCTATTCAAAATTGTTCAATATTGAAGAATACGCTACAGAAAATCTGTATCGCTTTGTAAATTGAATGGAATATTCCTTTCCTTTTGGAGTGAAAGATGCGACATCTCAGATATTAGCCTTCTATTGTGGTATCTCTCTGAGTCTAAAATTTTAATGTTATTCCAGTCAAAATTGTGACTACAATATTCTATGATATATTATAATATATTATATAAATATTATGTAATGCAATGAAAATAATTTGCAACAGAATTTGAGACAGAATTTATTTATAATTTTATGTATCTAATTAGAAAATTTGATTGTTTCTTTCTTGGATGCGATTGGGTTATTAAAAAATATGACATGGTTATTAAGAAATACATATAAATATTATAAATATAATAAAAATACGGAGAATTGAGGATAATAATTTTTCAATGATAACGCAATAATAACAGTTTAATATCACAAATTATAGCAATCTGCTCGTAGAAATAAACTTCATAAACGTAAAAGAAGTATTTGCTGTAAATGCAGAAAAGAACAAAGTATATTTGACATGCTACATAACAAACTTTTAATCATCATCCAATTAATAATATATCAAAATTTTTTAAGATTAAATAAAAAAATAATTTTTTAAGACTAAATAAAAAACAATTTGAAGATTTACTTAAGTTAATTGAATCTCTTATTAAAGATATTAACATGTGTAAATGCATATCAGCGAAATCTAGGTATTATTTATAGAATTTAGAATTTATGCATATTACACAATGCGACAAAAAGACACTATTTTTTTTCTCCGAAATGCGATGTGTTTTCCGAAGATTTTTTTTGTGCTGAACACAATGCCATTGGCAGAATTTGCCTAGCACGTCAGGATTTGGAATAAATTAGGATAAATTAGAATAAACGGAACAAAAAATAATGTTTTTGACCACTTTTAACATTTTTTTGCGGCAAAAAGGAAACTGATTTCTAAATAAACTTAACGGCATCTGAAAATATAATTCTAGAGCTTTCAAACAAACTTTTAGTTCATGATCGTACGACTTGTTTTTATTAAATTATGGTTATTCGAATTTTAGACTTTTTGTAACATTTAATAATATATACACAGACATATAGCCACGTAATTATAAACACCTAACAGGGATAAAAATTGCTTGAAAAGCGCTTTGAAATCAATAATTCCACCATTTTGAATTGACAATAAAAGTATAATAGCATATGACATAAAACACACATGACAGAGTTTAGAGTTATTAAATACTGAGGAAGTGACGAACCATGGAATTCTGATTTCTGTGTAAAACACACACACATACATCATATATAAGTACGTATTTATTTTTCTTGCAAATTTTACAGAAAGTCTAAAATTTAAATAGTCATAACTTAATTTTAAAAAAGTTTTTAAAAAAGTGTACGATCATGAAAGTTTGTTTGAAAGTTCTTGAATTATAATTTCATATGCCGTTGAGTTTTTTAGAAACTAGTTTTCTTTTTGTTGCAAAAAAATGTTAAAAGTAAAAACTATTTTTGGCCCCTTTCATTCCAATTTACTTAAAATCCTGACGTGCTAGGGCCTAAGCAAATCCTGCCAACGGCTCACAATCAGCGCAAAAAAATATTCAGAAAACGTATTATCGTACTTCAGAAAGAATTTTGTTACCGTGTTATGCATTATTATCAGCACCAATTTTTCTTGAAATTTCACGTTTGCGATCAACAGGAAAATTTGAGCGAAAAGCACCATATATTTATTTTTAATTTCTGTGATTGTTTGATCTTATTATTAGTTCAGAATTTTTTTTAATGCATCGGCACGAGCATATATATTTTTGTAATTAATGGATTTTACTAGATATGTCTAGACAAGCATATTTCTTATATTTAATTAATAAACAAGTAACTTGAACCACGACCAAGACGTATGTTTTTTCTTTTCTTATAAAAATAGAACATTATAGTATAATATAGTAGTTATAATTTTGATTATTCATATTGTTTTCTGTATTACACAACACATAAAATTGTAAATAGAATTCTTTTTCTCAAATTCTGACGCAAATTATATTGTGTTAAACTGGACTTTACTTTAATGTAGGAAAAACAAATGAGGAAAATTATTTATTAATAAATGCTTGCGTAATTATGTATTGTAGTTATTGCTTTAAAGATGTAATTGCTAATTTGCATATAATTGCTTAATTTTCATATAATTGCTAATTTGCATAAAATTGCTAATTTTATGACTTTTATGTATTTATATTAAGATTTTCTACATTAAAAATAATATAGAACGCAGTATGTATACAATAGTTTATCTAATATTTCACACACCATGATTATATTTGTGAGTATATCTATGTTAATTTAATGTTACAAAAATATGAAACTTCCTCTGCAATTGCAAATGTTGGCAACAAATTATATTGTTTGTCGAAAGACCGCAAATGGGAAATACTACTTTATTGTTACTGCCAATTCTGTTAGCATACTTTCGTCAATAATCTTTGCCGGCAAAATATACTATAACAGAGTGACAATTAACAGTAAGCAAATACTGAACATCTTGACGGCAGATGGTAGCAAAGGCCAAGCAGTTTATTACTGCATAGAGTCAATAAATCGCTTCGCAAAATCATTTTGCATAAATGCTACAATACATATTTTGCAGTGAACAGATCTATCCTGAATGTGTTATATCAATCTATCATCACATTGCTATTGTTAGATCTGCTCCGGTATTGTCGTCAATTTGACTGCAGAATATATTCTTTAAGATTTAGTCCATATTGGAAACCTGAGACACAGTAAATCCTGGCTTTGGCACTACAGTTCGCTGGTATTTATTTCCTATTTGACAATATCTTATAATCAAAGGATTTGCTAGATTTTGACATGTTGCTTCGTGTGTATGTGTGTGTGTCTGAGAGTTATTTTCTTCTTAAACTGATTATCTGTCAATCTCCAGCAAAACGCGAACATGCGAATAATATCGATATCTTGACAGACTGGCAAAGAAGAAAGAAAAACTGTGAATTATTCGATTTTTATCATCTCTTGTCAGCGTTTTGAACCCGGAAAAACTGTCTTTGATGACGTGCACTGTTAGAGTTTTCTGTTGTAAACTTCAAAAAAAAAAATGTGTGAAGTTTTTATCCAACAGAATTTTATTGTAAAATCGCAAACCAAATGTTTGATGTGATTTTACAATATTTTAATTGTGACTTTGCAACACTATTTTTACAACACTTTACAACATTGACACTTTACACATACTACACTGACAATGAACCGCACCATGCCTTACGCGCATCAAAAGTGAAATCGCAAAATTTTTTGTGTTTTACAACATGAATATTTTTTTTTACAAATTGCATTAAAAATATAACTTTCATTATCATGAAATCACGAATGTTAATCTAAATTCGTAATTTTTAAGCAAAATACTACAATTATCAGAAATTTACTAAATTCATATGTAATAAAAGTGTTGTGAAATCGCAAACATTTTTAACAGTGTGTAGTGATTGTGCGATTTTCATAAGAAGAAGGCATCGCATATACATATAATAAAATAATATAATAAATGTTTTATAATGTTTTTTGCTTCAGCGTACCGTACCGATGAGACACAAGGAGGTTCACGGCATCAACTCGCATCCCTCCATAAAATTCGCCCTAGACTTCGGATTGTCGTTGATCTCCGAGAAGATTAGGAGTCGCGTGAAGCTTTACACGAGCCTCGAGGACGCTATTAATCACAAGCTGGACGTGAGCATGCTGCCCAAGGAGTACGGCGGTACTATTCCCATGAAGGAGATGATCGGTAATTGACCTCGATTGCAGGCTGTGTGTCATGCATTACTACCGGCATCAGTTTATCTGGAAATTTCACAATTGCGATCAACAGGAAATTTTTAGCAAAAAGCACCATATTTATTTTTAATTTCTGCGATTGTAACGTTCGGCCTCAAACATCTCACAAGAGAACACACGGAAATGTCTTCCTTCAATTTTAATGAGCTTAAAATATGTTAAAATACAGACAAAAATAAGATACTACCAATTTTTTATACGCGCTGAGTCGCATGTTAAGGGGATGATATCCAGCATTGAAAAAAATCGGTTTTTATCTTTCTGAGTAAATATCACGTAAACCGTCAAAGATGAAAAAATGTTTCAAACGAAAGTTTTACCCAGACAGCGCAGATCTCCTATGGACGTCCATAAAACGTTTTAAGGATGTACAAAGTAGACATTTTATGAATATCGTGCGTTATCTGAGTTACGACTCTAAGTGCGCTTTACAATGGCGCATTTTAATTTTTGAAAATTAAGTTTGGGGTGGGGGGTAGTGAATAAAATGATTTTTTTAAATTAAAATACGTCATTGCATTTGAAGTCGTAAAATTTTTGTTCAAAACATTTTTTCATATCTTTGGTTCACGTGATTTTTACCCAGAAAGAGAAAAAAAACGATTTTTTTCAAGGCTGAATATCACCCCCTTAACGTGCGACTCAGTATAAATATATATAAAAGTACGTATAAAAAATTGTTCCTATCCTATATTTTCTGTATTTTAATATGTCCAAAGTTCATTAAAATCGGAAGGGGACACTTCCGTGTGTTCCTTAATTGTCAGTTCAGAAAGACTCATTTTTTAATGGATCAGCACGAGCATATGTATTTACAAAGCAAAGCCCGAGCGTTGCACATCACGTTGTGCGGCGTTTCACCGTAGGTGAAAAATAATAAACTGAACCCTCCCCTCGATGCAGATCTGTGGCGGAAAGAATTATTGAAAATGACACCGTCACTGTTGACCAACGACAAGATGAACGTCTGCCTCGAGCTGTACTCGGAGAAGGCACGAGAAGGCGCGGTCTCGGCGCTGAAGCAAGGATTCGGTTGTTCCAGCGTGGGTTCCAACGACACCACGATGTGCGGCATAAGCGGCTCCTTCAGGAAGCTCGAAGTCGATTGATATACATATATATCTCTAATGTTCTTTACTTATTATGAATACGTTTTCTATCTAGATGTAAACAGCACGGGATCACGAGATACAGATTCATTTTGGAGATAGCACAGAATTTTAGATTAGTCTTGGTATTAAGATGACATAATTTTATTTTTGTATTATGTAGATAACAACCACGCAATACAAGTATTAACCGATGTCTATTATTTTGAATCGCACTATGAACGCATACTAAATGTTGTACATAACTTTTTTTGCTAATGCTTCACAATTAATACAACGAAAAAGAGCGTCGTTTCATTTATTCATCTCCCATTCGAAATCGTCAACCGGCGTATTCGTGGGAAATTTGACAGAAACTTTTATGAGGAAATCCATTTGCCAATTATGTCGCGAATCTTCGCTCTGGTTTCTTTCAAGTCGTCCGTGTCCGTGTCTACATCGCTACTCATATCGCAACAGTGCGAAGATCCTTTAAAATAAGACATTATATTATCTTCTGCTAGAAAAAAAGGCAGAGTTCCGATATGTTCCCGGTAAAAAATTTTTCATATAAGAACATATATAAACATATATAAAAATATATAATTATATATAATTATACATAATTATATGCAAAATATGTCCATACATATTCATATATGTTTCTTTTCTTTGTAAAATTATCGTTTGATACAAGAAAACTGATAGTAATAAAAAGAAAACGTAAAAAATAATTCAAAGAATAATTTTTGCATTGTTTTTTTTTTACAAAAAATTAAGTTTTAAGAAATGAGAAAAAATTGTTTATATATAATTATATGTATATTTTTAATCATTTATATATGATTATATATAAGCAATTCTTTTCATTTCTTTAAACTTGATTTTTTTGTAAAAAATACAATGTAAAAATTATCCTTTTTATTATTATTTTTTTTATTGAAGAA
>NW_012028416.1:2136-3322 GCF_000956235.1 Wasmannia auropunctata | reverse complement strand
CTCTTCCGATCTCCCCCCCCCCTCTCACTTTCCCCATTCCACCAGTAGTTGATAAAATTTTCAAGTACACAAATTTTTTCTTTTAAAATTTAATTATTTATTTTTTATAATTAAAAACATGGATGCTCTATAATTATTTTTACTTATAAATTCATTTAATAATTTATCAATGTCATCCATTACAGCTTCCGTTAAATCTCTATGGATATGTAATTTACGTGAATGTGGATTTTTTCGGGTGTGGAAATTCACACTCATCTGATTTTGGGATGTGGATTGCTCCACACAATCCACACATAAAACGCCGGGCCTGTTTCCAATTATAAATTATTCTATCTATACATCTTTTCTATTTATTTTATTGTACGATCGCAACAAAGATTTAACATTGCTTGTAAATTCCAATCCACATTCAAACTTACTTGAAGAGATGTTTAAGTATATTTGCACCGCCTTGTGTGGTCAATAATTTCTCTACCGATGTAAATGCAGTTTTGACACTCTTAACGCAATTTTCACTATGTCTGCTGAGCGATTTCGCCACGACCTCATAGTACTCTACGGAATCAAGCATTCTTATAGAGGACATCATGGGAATATACTTGGAGAGGACTATTTAATTGTCGAGCAATTAATTTACCGTAAAAATCGAGCTTTGCTTGAACTGGCGCGCTGCTAGCTAAGGCACCCTGTGAAAAATATTTTTCCCAATTTTATTTCTTCTCTATTTTTAAAATATAAATATATACATATTTAAAATATAAATAAAACGATAACGCAAACAATACTTGGATCAGGTGAGGATATTTGAGACGCGCCCACGCCGCCATGTTTCCAGCGTAAGAACCACCGACTACTATCACGATACTCTTTTCTAAATTATTCTCCTCTTTCTTCGTTTCTATGAAATAAGCGAGATCGGCGAGAGCCTGATCGACGTTCAAGTACTGCATGTTTTCCGTGCTAAGGTCTCTAAATCAATTAATATCATAAGGGAAGGAGGGGGCAAATAGTGACAGGGGGCAAATAGTACTAATAGCCACTTTAAATTTCTCCTCTTTCCCGCGTCTATTTTACCACTACTCGTTAATAGAAAGACAGTTCTCAAGCATCTAATCATCTTCTTAAAAAAGCCGTAAAATCAAAAGCCAAATACAGCTATAGCGGAGAAGTTTAAAATTTTGCA
>NW_012028416.1:0-2116 GCF_000956235.1 Wasmannia auropunctata | reverse complement strand
ATTTATATATGATTATATATAAGCAATTCTTTTCATTTCTTTAAACTTGATTTTTTTGTAAAAAATACAATGTAAAAATTATCCTTTTTATTATTATTTTTTTTATTGAAGAATAATTTTACAAAGGAAAGAAACATATAGGGATATATATGGACATATTTTGCATATAATTATATATAATAATATATTTTTATAAATGTTTATATATATTTATATATGTTCTTTTTTTCCCGGGTTTCTCTCTCTCTCTCTCTCAATATGTTGCATGATTACCGTTAATAAGAAAAGCAGGTGAAAAGGTGTTTAGATCTTTGAGCACAGATAACGAATGCCACGGATCGATATCGCCGTTCGTAAAAATAACGTTTTTTAAATCCGGCAGTTGTAGTCCTCCGTACATTATATTTGTTCTTCTCACCCGTGATTCCAATATCTTTTTACTATAACTAAAATTAAGTTTCAGCGTTATCATTTCTCAGAAATAAAACTAACTGCGTACTTTATTCGAAATGTAATTTGATACAATAATAATTAAGTCGTGGCATTTAATTTCGTAACCTTTAACATTTGAACGTGTTGTAAAAATATATTATATGCGTATATTATATCAGATATATTTGTACAAATTATGAATATGGAAATAAATGATAAGTAAGAAAGGAAAGAGCCAAAACCGGCGGAGATTAGATGTTGATTGTCCAATATTTTCAATTTCTTTTTAAATTTCAACTAACGTAAACTGCACGCGGCGCCGATTACTGTCAGTTTTTAAAAATGCAATTATAATTTAAAACTGAAATAATATCATATGTATATATTAAATCTTGGATTCGATGATGATGCTACAAGCATCCTAAAACACGATAAAGAACTTACTGTAAAAAATATTAGCCAGGATTCGAATCTTTCCTCTCTGGAGGGCATCATCTATTAAACCACTAGTTAGTTGCCCAATAATTTATTTTTAATTTTTTTTAAATCTTGGCTCTTTTCCCTCTTATCTCTTGTTGTATATGTATACTGGTCTTGTTTGAAATGATTACCACATATCACAGTGACTAATATTTATCGCAATAACCAATATTTGTAAGGAGGAACGCAAGAAGATTAGCGTGTAAATAATAATAATAATTTTAAACAAAACCAGTATATCAATACAACAAGAAATAAGGGAGGAAAGAGCCAAATTCAAAGAGCCAAGATTTAAAAAAAAATTAAAAATATTATTGGTCTAGTCTCGGTCGAATTTGGCTCTTCCTTCCCTTACTTGTTGTATATGTATACATATTACCAGACTTATTTGAAATTAATGAAATAAATGACATTTGAGCAAGAAAAATATCTGCAGATCGGCACTTTTAAAGTATAATTGTACTTACTAATCACCGTACAAATCGATACACAAGTTGATGTAATAATTTATCGGGAACAGTGTTCCAAAGATTGATTTATCTGAGTTCGACGTCTGATAGTAACCATACTCAGTGCACGTCTGATGAAACCATTGCCTCATTCCATCTGTAATAAAAATCTCGTTGCACAATGTATCTCACACGAAAAGTGTGCGATTTAATTTATTTTATTAGCTGTCTCAACTCACTCGTGGCTGCTGGGGAATCCCACGAAACATTTCGGTACTTCTTCAAGAAACCATTGTAACTTACATCGGTGCAATTTTCATCCGTCTGATTCAAAAAGACGTACGCGAGTCTCTTCAAGGGACTGCCTAAATGCGCCGCCATCATTTTATCGCACAACGCAGCGATTTTTGTTTGACCATTTTCGATTTGGTCATATTGAACGACATCGGCGAATACCTAATAAAGTTCGGATAAAAATAAATAGTAAAACAGATGAAGCAACGTCAGCAATTCATGTATGTATGTACATACATACCTCCGCTAGTGAGTCCATCAAGTGACCAAGATCACTAGCAGACTTTACGTCAGGCACGTGGCAAAAGCTAATCTCGGTATTAGTATTAAAAAAATTAGTGCTAATTAAGAATTATTATTATATTTCCAATTCAGGTCCGGCGATTTGTCTCGGCTTTAGGTGTGAAATACTGTGGAAATTTCTGATGAAAAATCCCCCCACTCCACCAGTAGTTGATAAA
>NW_012028415.1:12982-13519 GCF_000956235.1 Wasmannia auropunctata | reverse complement strand
GCCGGTTCTGCCCCGGGAGCTCCAAGGGGGGGTGAGGGGCAGGGGGGTCCGCGGGGAGGGGGAAGCCGCGGGGAGGGGGAAACCGCTCAGAACATTCACGGTCTGATGCGGGGTCCGCGGGGAGGGAGAAGCCGCGGAAAGCCGCTCGATCAGCTGGCCTGATCGCGGGGACGTGAGTGCGGGATGCGCGGGGACGGGGGAACCGCGTCGTGGGTCCGGGATCCGCGGGGACGGAGGAACCGCGTTGTGGGTGCGGGATGCGCGGGGAAGAGGGAACCGCGTCGTAGATGCGGGATGCGCGGGGAAGAGGGATACCGTGTTGGTGATGCGGATATCGCGGGGAAAGGGGAACCGCGCTCGCGTTCGCCGCCGCCACCGCCGCTCGCGTTCGCCGCTCGTGTTCGCCGCCGCGTTCGCCACCGCGTTCGCCGCCGCCACCGCCGTTGCGCACGGGCCCTACCCCACACGGAAAAAAAGATTTGTTACGTAATAACTTCGTATAGCATACAACTGAGTCGACAAGGCACACAGGGGATA
>NW_012028415.1:0-513 GCF_000956235.1 Wasmannia auropunctata | reverse complement strand
TTCCTGTTGACATGTTATATATTTATTATTTTAAACATCGATTACATCTTATTTTCGTGAATAACAACTCTGCATTCGCGATATATTTGAATTAGAAATATCGCGACCCGTGAATTCATTTTCTTTATTAATATAACTTTGTCGCCGTGTCATATATGAATTGTAATAATCGCGAGCTATTTTATCATTCGAGAAAATATCGCGAAAACATATTTATCAAGTAATATATATATTTATTGATTACATATTTAGAATATAATTATTATTGATGAATGTATAGTGAAATTTTTTTGAATTCGCTTGAACCAATCTTCTTCTTGATAGGTATTTTAATCCACATTTTGTTCAATTTTCCCCTGAAGCGGTTAGCTTATTTTCTGTTCCATGTGTTGATATATCTGATACCATTCTGAAATTAAGAATAATTTTTATTAAGTTAATAAACCTGTTTATAATAAATATATATCGTACTTACTTAATGACACCCTGTGCAATATAAGTCCTATATATCGT
>NW_012028414.1:2337-3745 GCF_000956235.1 Wasmannia auropunctata | reverse complement strand
GAGAGTGTGGTTTTTTCCTTCTTCCATGCTCTCGAAGAGGTCTATGGCGAGGTCTTCTACTCTGCGTCCGAAATCCTTCGCGCTTTCTCCCGGCTTTTGCTTGATTGAGTTAAACTCTCTTTGCAAATTAGTAATGCTTCGCTGGCACAAATACTTGGTTTCCATTTCGCCCTTGAATTGAACGAAATTGCGAATGCTGCGCGTGCGGAAATCTTTGCGTGCTTTTCCCTTTAATTTGGTACAAATTAGGGCTTCCAAAAATGAATTTTCGTCTGACGG
This sequence comes from Wasmannia auropunctata, assembly GCF_000956235.1. NCBI lineage: Eukaryota > Metazoa > Arthropoda > Insecta > Hymenoptera > Formicidae > Wasmannia > Wasmannia auropunctata. The sequence continues at coordinate 3,466 of NW_012028414.1, read as the reverse complement.
ATGAATGTTTTTCATCGCGTAGGAAGCGGCTTCCAAAAATTCATGCACGCGATCCCGCGAGCTACCGTCGATTTCCGGAACTAACTTTCGCGCCTCGATCAGGCTCATGGAATTATGAGTTCGTCCCGGTTGATTGCGGATGTCGTCTTGCGATCTCGAAATGTTCAGCGCGGAACTATTGTGATTCTGCATTTTCCGTTTGCCCATTTAAATCATATGACTGCGGTGTTCTATCTTCCGCCCCTGCGGAAGATGTACCCGCTTGTGGAGATTTGGTAGGAGTACGTGACAGCATGTCTGTTCCGGTTGTGTTGTCTTCTTGTATGTCGTACGAAAATTGAAGTCTACGCCTTTGTCCCGTCCGTTCGTCTGCCTCGATGTCAAATTCGCCTGTGGCGTTTATCCCGAGTAAGCTAAAGTCTGGATTACGACTTACCATAATCACGTACCTGTATAACTTATTGCAGATGCGTGCCATACTCTTGATACTACTTCTGAGTAAGACGGCCTTGGGCTTCCTCGGTTACGACTGCGGAGGTACCTCATTCAACGTGACCACTGTATCATTGCTGGACGTAGGCGAATGCCACTCTACCGAAGTACTTTCCAATTCTCATCTGTGGACATTCAATTACTTTAGAAGGCCGACTACTCAGAGGTGCACACATATTCCTGCAAAATCGAGATCAATCGTTGCATGTTTCACTGAAGGATGTATTCCCATATATCTATGGTAAAGGAAGGACATCGAAGATACTTACTCGAGCTCGACCAGCATAAATGCTCTCAGATGCATAAGACGGGCTCGTTCATTTTGGGAAAATCCGTCAACATAGGGCTACGCCCGAATTCCACTGATTACCGCGTCCTCGGACTGGCAAAGAAAACATACGAAGACGGGTCCTGCGAAGGAGGCGAATTCTCGGATCCGTATGGAGAATGGAAAAACGTCGTTGTCGAGGCATCTGTCACCTTTATTCTTCGAGATTACTACGCCGCTGCGAAAACGAAAACAGACCATATCACGCTCCGCTCCGGAGTTCAATGTACATTATCCAAAAATGAATGCGTAGACGAAGACGGAGCAAACGTGTTCTGGACTTCGTTACCCGTGGAAACGTGTAACTTC
>NW_012028414.1:0-624 GCF_000956235.1 Wasmannia auropunctata | reverse complement strand
TAGATTTTAGTCGTGTGGAGAACAGGTACTACTGGGCGAAGCGAATCGTCGAGATGCTCGAGTATAATGACAATGTGTACATTACGATTCCCGTAGGTAGCGAGAAGTACGTCGAGTTGCTGGTGAAAGGCCCATACATCTACATGTATGGCGAGTGAAAGTATCCCGCCGCTGTAAAACAGCAGATCGACGAGCACAGGCTGCAGTGGGATCGTAAATTTGACGAACGTGGTGAGCTGGACGATACTTTTTGCAACGTGTGCACCGTTCTTCGAAAAGAGTGCATGTATCAGGGAGGCGAAGAGCTGGAGGACTACCGCGTTCTAAATATGGACCGAACGTGTCGACAGTGTCGCCAAATCACGTGCAAGTGTTTCGTGGAAAAGTGCGACGTGATATACATAAAATCATGGACCGTCTCGAGCAAGTGGAAAACGAACTGCTGGAGCAGAGTCGCCAGATCGGCGGAGTGTTTCGCGTGGTTGCGACGATGCGACAAGTGCATCCAGCGGCTCGAAGAACTCTGTCGCGTCAAGCGTCCTCGGCTCGCCGCCGGAAGTAGACAGTCCGCGGTAGCGAGGATCGCGCGACTCGCTAGTGAAAGGATGCGAGTGGAGAGACGAT
>NW_012028413.1:2568-3712 GCF_000956235.1 Wasmannia auropunctata | reverse complement strand
TAACAAGTTCGTACTACCAGTTGAGTGGACTACTCAGAAATTACGTGCGCGATAACGCTCTTTACGTAGTTGCATCCGACTTTGACGCAAAGTCACGCAAGATTCGACGTGTAGCGCTGCCGGTGGATGATAGCGATGTCGCCAACAAACGTTTCGTGCAACAGACGATGCAAGTTTTGAAAGACCGACAGGACAAAATCGAGAAGAAGATTACCGCGCTTCAAAATAATATGCAAATTCTGATTAACGAGCTTCGAAAATCGGTTCAAGAAATACATCATCGCGCTGATTAGAAAAAACTCGAACATGTCTAAAAAGAAAAGTCTCGAAAAGCAACAGCTGATTGAGAAACTGCACGCTCCCGCGAGAAGAAATTTTCCACGAAGACGCGTCATAGTTTGCGGATACGATGACCTGTGGCAGGCGGATGTGGTCGAGATGCGTCCTTACACGCGATTCAACAGAGGTTACCACTACATTCTCATCGTTATCGATGTGCTGAGTAAGCATGCATGGGCCGTACCTCTCAAGACCAAGAGCGGAAGTGAGATGACTAAAGCGATCGCAGAGATAATTGGACACGATGGAAAATCCAAAAAATTTACAGACTGATAGGGGAAAGGAATTTTATAACACCAATGTGCAGAATCTCTTAAAGAAACATAACGTCAATCACTATTCTACATATTCCGTAATAAAGGCATCAGTCATCAAGCGGTTCAACCGTACGTTGAAAAACAGCATGTGGAAGCAGTTTACACACAATGGAAACTATAAATGGATCGATTTGCTGCCGCGTCTCATGTCTGAATACAACGCGCGAAAGCATCGAACTATCGGTATGCGGCTCATCGACGTCACCCCCACGGTCGCCAACAAGCTTTTAACCACAGTATATAACCGCGTAAAGATCGCCGCACCCGCGCGATTCAAAGTGCGTGACTCGGTACGCGTCAGTAAATTCAAGACAATTTTTGACAAGGGTTACACGCCAAACTGGACCACGGAAGTGTTTAAAATCATCAAGGTGCAGAAAACTAATCCCGCAACGTATCTTTTAGAGGATTCTCGCGGAAAACCCATAGCCGGAGGATTCTATGAATACGAACTGCATCGCGTTGCTAATCCCGACGTATACCTCGTT
>NW_012028413.1:0-512 GCF_000956235.1 Wasmannia auropunctata | reverse complement strand
TATGTATTCATATGGAAATACACCTTTTCTTGTGAGAAGATTAAAATTTTCTGTGGACAAATTACAGTATCCGCGTTGCAATATTTTTAGTTTCTCTTTGCTAAGATTTGACGCCAATTTGTCGAGACTGGAACTAAGAAATTTATATGAATCGATAAATCGCAATTTTATAATATTTCGATTCTTTTTATCCTCGGTGCTTTGGACATTTTTTGTAAACGATATATATTTTTCTTTCGTTATTGGAAGCAGTTCTACACGGCCCTTATATGCTTCAGCTATTTCCTTGATAACAAAATGCGCATCGTAGCCGGACAAATTGTGGAAAACTACTGGAATGCAATGTGAATCTTGGTAATTTAAGTTGCAATTTGAATGTGCTGGACCTCTATATCGCCCAGTCAAATGACAGTGATCGCGTACCCGCGAGTCGTCAGGCGCAAACGGTTTCTCGCACACGTGACAGTGTGTAGCGTTGTGAAATCTTTCCCAATCGTTTCGCGTGAAATCTG
>NW_012028412.1:7812-9169 GCF_000956235.1 Wasmannia auropunctata | reverse complement strand
TGGGCCCGGGGACATCACCGAGAGCTGCCGGGGCGAGATAGCCAACTCGCCCCGAGATTCAAGGGCGAAGGACGCGCCCACCTGATTTCACGCCGCCACGTCCCGGATATAGGGCGACCTCGCGCGGGCGCGAGGCGCCCGCCTGAAGAATCACCTGATCGCGCCCGTGCCACGGCAGGAACCCCACACGGCGCCGTGATTGGTCGCGGCCGACTGCGCCGCTGTGTTGCGCACCCCCGGGCTGGGGGTGCAGGCATCGATCCGCGATCGAACGCGATCGACGCCGCTTTTGCGTGCGAGCTAACGGAGCGTGCGGTCGATCCAGCGTGGGCGATCGAAAGCGAGCGACCGAGAGAGATAGAGAGAGCGAGCGAGAGGGAACGAGCTGTCGGACCTGCTGCCGAGGAAGCGGAGGCGAGGATCGTGCCGGTGAGGTGACCCTCTTTAGCGTATGTAAAGCCACGGGCTGAGTGAGAATCTTGCTCGCGCTCTGCGGACGGAAGCGCCATTTTTAGTGTCAGAGTTTCGTCGCGTGCGCCTCTTCGGCGCCGGGTATCGGATAGTACTCTTTGGTTTGGTGTATCGGCGTCCGTCCTCAAGTGCGAGGATTCTCATAGACTCTGCCGTGAGCGATCGGGAGTGTCGCAAGTCGTGTGTCGAGCCACCCGGAGATCGTCGTCGCGAAGTTCGCCGCAAAGCCCTCGCGCCCGAGCGCGCGAGCGTTAGAGTAAGTGTGTGCGAGTACGCGGAATCGCGAGTGTCGTGCACCGCGCTGTAGTGTCACACCGCGCGAGATTTCATGGCGTGTCGGTGTGAGGCAATTTTCTGTTGCTTCGTATTCGTATTCGTATGAGTGTCCGACGCGAGAAATTTACTGTCGACTGTCGCGGAAATACTTGTGGTCGTTAGACCTCGGTACCCGCGTCGTACCGAGCCCCGTCCGTTATTGTATAATCGCGCCGACGAATTTCGAATGCTTTTCTTTTTGCGTCCGGCCGAATTTTCTGCCGATTTCTTGTCTTTTTTTTGCTTTTGTACGCGGGAATTCATTGTATCGGCGGATTACTCGCGCTTATTCGCGTCGTACCAGTCGCGTCACATCCGTCTTCTTCTTATTACACTGTGTTACTTTTTCTTTCTCCACCGTTTATTACTGCCGTTCCGAACGGCCAATAAATCTGTTATTATTTTGTTATTATTAATCAGTGGAGTACGAATTCTTTCGCCCGCCCCGCGCCATCCCATCGCCCTTTTTCCTCGCCCTGCCCCTCTGCCGTTAGGCGGAGCCGGCCGGCCCTCGTGCGATCGACTTTGGGAGCGGCGTTTACGGGTCAAGTGTCGTTGCGTGTAAGAATTT
>NW_012028412.1:0-1202 GCF_000956235.1 Wasmannia auropunctata | reverse complement strand
GAAATGTATGTACGAAGAAATACTGAGCGTGGTGGCGCTTAGTCTCCGCGAGAAATATTTATTTCAGCTCCATGAGATACGGACATGTTACAATTCCAAATGTAAGGTTGAAAAATAATTATTTCTCGTCGAGACTAAGCGCCGTCGCCCTTAGTATTTCTTGGTACATACATTTCACATCATTCGCAAGAATATTTGACACCAATATCACACGTTTCTCAAAACATCAAATTTAAGACATTTCTTATTTCGACTATATCTCCCTTGCAATCCGTCGGAGCTCTGCGAAACTTACCCAATTTATGTATTTCGATGAGACGACGAGTACCCTGCTTAGAAAAATAGATAGGAATGGAAAAGACTAATCGCTTATACGTTGGTATCCGGTTTTCTATCCAATTAATTTATTCTATCCGTTCGTATAGAAATAGTGGATAGAGAATTACCTATCCGAATGAATGTTGCTTAATGACATAGTTGGATAGGAATGGAAAGATTAAACTTAATAAAAAGATTAAGCTTAATATCCGGTTTTCTATCCTGATTTATTCTATTTATTTGTATAGAAATAGTGGTAAAAAACCTATCCGAATGGACGTTTGCTTAATAATATAGTTGGATAGGAATGGAAAGGATTAAACGCCTAGTATCTGATTTTCTATCCAGATTTATTCTATGCATTTCTATAGAAACAGTGGATAGAAAACTTATCCAATTGGATATATTGTATATGTATGTTCCGCATATTGTATATTTCTATCAAATTCTATCCAGTTTCTTTTATAGGGAGTATGTTCGGGGCGCGGGAAGAACCTCTTCTACATATTGAATCATGAAATCAGGCTTTCTTTGCCCGCACCCCGACCATATCTATCTATCATCGATCTATTATTCTGTAAAGTGTAAGTAGTTTATTAATTAATTTAATTAATGTACAAATTTAAATTTTTGTACGTTAATTAAAGTGAGTACAGATTTAAACAAAACAAATTTATAAATATTTATTATTTCTTTGTAATATATATTACTACTTTTACAAAACATAATATAGAGTAATATCAAGAGTATAAGCCTATATGTCAACCGGCGTCCTCTATCCGGAGATAGGACTGACTCCACCATGTAATAAACACCAAAATATTAAGGCTATCGTAAGAAAAAGAAAGGGTGTATAATGATCGGGAAATGAGAAGAGTCATAAA
>NW_012028411.1:8433-8873 GCF_000956235.1 Wasmannia auropunctata | reverse complement strand
ACCAAGCTAAATTTTAAATTGGCTTAGGTCTAGGGGAACCTCTGCTCAAAATTTCAAATCTCCAAAGAACTTAGAATTTTTCGGGGAAAAATAAATTCACTCTACGGTAACCAACTAAGCTAAATCTTAAATTGGCTTAGACCTAGGGGAATCTCTGCTCAAATTTTTCAAAACGATAAAATACTTTGAAAATTTTCAACATCAAATATCAACTCACCGGAAATCAAACAAGCCAAAAGTAAAAAGGGCTTAGGCCTAGGGAAATCTCTGGCAAATTTTTTTTTAACAAGAAAAACTTAGAAAATCCGCGAAGAAAGAAAATTATCAAGACAATTCAAGCAAACAAACCGGCATTTGAAGAAAGAAGAAGATGTTTGGAAAGGGACCTAGGGGAAACGTCGAATATTCACCATACACAACGCGGAGTGGGAAGGTACGGA